>NW_026599648.1:0-314190 GCF_023634155.1 Falco peregrinus
CCTTAGACTTAACCTTATAACTTAACCCTAAGACATAACATTAAGAGGTAACCATAAGACTTAACTGTAAGACTTAACCTGACACTTAACATTAAGACTTAACCCTAAGAAACAATCCTAAAACTTAACCCTAAGGAATTAACATAATGACTTCACCTTAAGACTTGATCCTAAGACTTCACCTTAAGACTTATCCCTAAGACATAACCCCTAAGACTTAAATTTACGACTTAACCATAAGACTTAACCCTAAGACTTATCCCTAAGACATAACCCTAAGACTTAAATTTAGGACTTAACCACAAGACTTAACCCTAAGACTTAATACTAATACTTAACCTAAGACTTAACCCTGAGACTTAACCTTAAGACTTAACCCTAAGATTTAACCTTAAGACTTAACCCTAAGACTTATCCCTGAGACTTAACCCTAAGACTTATCCCTGAGACTTAACCCTAAGACTTATCCCCAAACCTTAACCTTAAGACTTATTATTAAGATTTAAATTTAAGACTGAATCTTAAGACATAATACTAAGGCTTAACCTTAAGACTTATCCCTAAGACTTAACCCTGAGAATTTAATATAAGACTGAACCTTAGGATGTAACCCTAAGACTTAACACTATAACTTAACCGAAGACAACACTAAGACTTAAATTTAAGACTAAACTTTTAGACTTAACCCTAAGACGTAAACTTAAGAATTAAACATAAATCTTAACCCTGACACTTAACCCTAAGACGTATCCCAAAGACTTAAATTTAAGACTTAAACCTAAGACTCAAACCCTAGGACTTAAGATTTAACCTTAAGACTTAACACAAAGATTTAACCCTAAGATTTAGATTTATGAGTTAACCTTTAAGACTTAATCCTAAGACTTAACACTAAGACTTAACCTTAAGACATAACCATAACACTTAAATCTAAGACTTAACCTTAACACTTAACCGTAAGACATAACCTTAAGATTTAACGCTAAGACTCAAATTTACGTCTTATCCTTAAGGCTTAACCCTAAGACTTAAATTTAGGTCTTAACCTTAACAGTTAACCCTAAGACTTAACCCTGAGACTTAAAACCTAAGACTTAACCCTAAGACATAACCCTGAGACTTAACCTTAAGACTTAACCTTAAAACTTAACCCTAGGACTTGAACTTAAGACTTAACCTTAAGACTTATCCCTAAGACTTAACCCTGAGACTTAAACCTAATACTTAATCTTAGAGACTTAACCCTTAGACTTAACCTTAAGACTTAACCCTAACACTTATAATTAAGACTTAAACCTTGTGACTTAACCTTAAAAACTAAACCTGAGACTTAACCCTAAGACTTAAACTTAAAACTTAACCCTAAGACTTAACCCTATGATTTAAACCTAAGACTTAACTTAAACATAAGACTTAACCCTAAGGCATAACCCTGAGACTTAACCCTACGACTGAACCCTAAGACTAAACCCTAAGACTTAACCTTAAGACTTAACCCTAAGTCTTAACCCTGAGATTAACCGTGAGACTTAACCCAAAGATTTATCCCCAAGACTTAAAATTAAGACTTAAACTTATGACATAGCCCATAAGAGTTAACCCTGAGATTAAATCTTATGACTTTAACCCTAAGACTTAATATTAATACTTAACCTTAAGACAACACCCTAAGACTTAACCCTAAGACAATAAACCTAAGACGTAACCTTAAATACTTAACTCTAAGTCTTAACCTTAAGACTTAACCCCTAAGACATAACTCTAAGACTTAATCTTAAGTCTTAACCTTAAGACCTAACCCTAAGATTTAACCTTAAGACGTGATCTTTAGGACATAACCCTAAGAATTAACCCTAAGACTTAAATTTAATACTTAACCCTAAGACTTAACCCTAAGACTTAATCCTAAGACATAACCCTGAGACTGAAACCTAAGACTTAACCTTAATGCTTAACCCTAAGTCATAACCCTGAGACTTAACATTGAAACTTAGCCTTGAAACTTAACCCTGAGACTTAACCCTAAGCCATATCCCCAAGACTTAACTCTAAGACGTAAACCTAAGACTCAATCCATAAGACTTAACCTTAAGACTTAACCCTAAGTCTCAGCCTTAAGACAGAACCTTACGACTTAACCCTGGGACTTAACCTTGAGACCTTACCTTGAGCCTTAACCCTGAGACTTATCCCTAAGACGTAACCATGAGACTTAACCTTCAGATTTACCGTTAAGTCTTAACTACAAGACTAAACCTTAAAACATAACCTTAAGACTTAACCGTAAGACATAAACCTGAGACTTAACCCTAAGACTTAACTAGAAGACTTAACCCTAAAACTTAACCTTAAGACTTAACCATAAAAATTAAGCCTAAGACTTAACCCTAAAACTTAACCGTAAGGCTCAACCTTAAGACTTGACGTTAAGACTTAAGTTTAAGACTTAACCTTAATACTTTACCCTAAGACGTAAGCCAAAAACTTAACCCTAAGACTTAACCCTAAAGACTTAACTATAAGACTTAACCCTAAGTCTTAACCTTAAGACCTAACTTTAATATTCAAACTTAACACTTAACCTTAGGAGTTAACCCTTAGACTTAACCTTATAACTTAACCCTAAGACATAACATTAAGAGGTAACCATAAGACTTAACTGTAAGACTTAACCTGACACTTAACATTAAGACTTAACCCTAAGAAACAATCCTAAAACTTAACCCTAAGGATTAAGATAATGACTTCACCTTAAGACTTGATCCTAAGACTTCACCTTAAGACTTATCCCTAAGACATAACCCTAAGACTTAAATTTACGACTTAACCATAAGACTTAACCCTAAGACTTATCCCTAAGACATAACCCTAAGACTTAAATTTAGGACTTAACCACAAGACTTAACCCTAAGACTTAATACTAATACTTAACCTAAGACTTAACCCTGAGACTTAACCTTAAGACTTAACCCTAAGATTTAACCTTAAGACTTAACCCTAAGACTTATCCCTGAGACTTAACCCTAAGACTTATCCCTGAGACTTAACCCTAAGACTTATCCCCAAACCTTAACCTTAAGACTTATTATTAAGATTTAAATTTAAGACTGAATCTTAAGACATAATACTAAGGCTTAACCTTAAGACTTATCCCTAAGACTTAACCCTGAGAATTTAATATAAGACTGAACCTTAGGATGTAACCCTAAGACTTAACACTATAACTTAACCGAAGACAACACTAAGACTTAAATTTAAGACTAAACTTTTAGACTTAACCCTAAGACGTAAACTTAAGAATTAAACATAAATCTTAACCCTGACACTTAACCCTAAGACGTATCCCAAAGACTTAAATTTAAGACTTAAACCTAAGACTCAAACCCTAGGACTTAAGATTTAACCTTAAGACTTAACACAAAGATTTAACCCTAAGATTTAGATTTATGAGTTAACCTTAAGACTTAATCCTAAGACTTAACACTAAGACTTAACCTTAAGACATAACCATAACACTTAAATCTAAGACTTAACCTTAACACTTAACCGTAAGACATAACCTTAAGATTTAACGCTAAGACTCAAATTTACGTCTTATCCTTAAGGCTTAACCCTAAGACTTAAATTTAGGTCTTAACCTTAACAGTTAACCCTAAGACTTAACCCTGAGACTTAAACCTAAGACTTAACCCTAAGACATAACCCTGAGACTTAACCTTAAGACTTAACCTTAAAACTTAACCCTAGGACTTGAACTTAAGACTTAACCTTAAGACTTATCCCTAAGACTTAACCCTGAGACTTAAACCTAATACTTAATCTTAGAGACTTAACCCTTAGACTTAACCTTAAGACTTAACCCTAACACTTATAATTAAGACTTAACCTTAAGACTTAACCTTAAAAACTAAACCTGAGACTTAACCCTAAGACTTAAACTTAAAACTTAACCCTAAGACTTAACCCTATGATTTAAACCTAAGACTTAACTTAAACATAAGACTTAACCCTAAGGCATAACCCTGAGACTTAACCCTACGACTGAACCCTAAGACTAAACCCTAAGACTTAACCTTAAGACTTAACCCTAAGTCTTAACCCTGAGATTAACCGTGAGACTTAACCCAAAGATTTATCCCCAAGACTTAAAATTAAGACTTAAACTTATGACATAACCATAAGAGTTAACCCTGAGATTAAATCTTATGACTTTAACCCTAAGACTTAATATTAATACTTAACCTTAAGACAACACCCTAAGACTTAACCCTAAGACAATAAACCTAAGACGTAACCTTAAATACTTAACTCTAAGTCTTAACCTTAAGACTTAACCCTAAGACATAACTCTAAGACTTAATCTTAAGTCTTAACCTTAAGACCTAACCCTAAGATTTAACCTTAAGACGTGATCTTTAGGACATAACCCTAAGAATTAACCCTAAGACTTAAATTTAATACTTAACCCTAAGACTTAACCCTAAGACTTAATCCTAAGACATAACCCTGAGACTGAAACCTAAGACTTAACCTTAATGCTTAACCCTAAGTCATAACCCTGAGACTTAACATTGAAACTTAGCCTTGAAACTTAACCCTGAGACTTAACCCTAAGCCATATCCCCAAGACTTAACTCTAAGACGTAAACCTAAGACTCAATCCATAAGACTTAACCTTAAGACTTAACCCTAAGTCTCAGCCTTAAGACAGAACCTTACGACTTAACCCTGGGACTTAACCTTGAGACCTTACCTTGAGCCTTAACCCTGAGACTTATCCCTAAGACGTAACCATGAGACTTAACCTTCAGATTTACCGTTAAGTCTTAACTACAAGACTAAACCTTAAAACATAACCTTAAGACTTAACCGTAAGACATAAACCTGAGACTTAACCCTAAGACTTAACTAGAAGACTTAACCCTAAAACTTAACCTTAAGACTTAACCATAAAAATTAAGCCTAAGACTTAACCCTAAAACTTAACCGTAAGGCTCAACCTTAAGACTTGACGTTAAGACTTAAGTTTAAGACTTAACCTTAATACTTTACCCTAAGACGTAAGCCAAAAACTTAACCCTAAGACTTAACCCTAAAGACTTAACTATAAGACTTAACCCTAAGTCTTAACCTTAAGACCTAACTTTAATATTCAAACTTAACACTTAACCTTAGGAGTTAACCCTTAGACTTAACCTTATAACTTAACCCTAAGACATAACATTAAGAGGTAACCATAAGACTTAACTGTAAGACTTAACCTGACACTTAACATTAAGACTTAACCCTAAGAAACAATCCTAAAACTTAACCCTAAGGATTAAGATAATGACTTCACCTTAAGACTTGATCCTAAGACTTCACCTTAAGACTTATCCCTAAGACATAACCCTAAGACTTAAATTTACGACTTAACCATAAGACTTAACCCTAAGACTTATCCCTAAGACATAACCCTAAGACTTAAATTTAGGACTTAACCACAAGACTTAACCCTAAGACTTAATACTAATACTTAACCTAAGACTTAACCCTGAGACTTAACCTTAAGACTTAACCCTAAGATTTAACCTTAAGACTTAACCCTAAGACTTATCCCTGAGACTTAACCCTAAGACTTATCCCTGAGACTTAACCCTAAGACTTATCCCCAAACCTTAACCTTAAGACTTATTATTAAGATTTAAATTTAAGACTGAATCTTAAGACATAATACTAAGGCTTAACCTTAAGACTTATCCCTAAGACTTAACCCTGAGAATTTAATATAAGACTGAACCTTAGGATGTAACCCTAAGACTTAACACTATAACTTAACCGAAGACAACACTAAGACTTAAATTTAAGACTAAACTTTTAGACTTAACCCTAAGACGTAAACTTAAGAATTAAACATAAATCTTAACCCTGACACTTAACCCTAAGACGTATCCCAAAGACTTAAATTTAAGACTTAAACCTAAGACTCAAACCCTAGGACTTAAGATTTAACCTTAAGACTTAACACAAAGATTTAACCCTAAGATTTAGATTTATGAGTTAACCTTAAGACTTAATCCTAAGACTTAACACTAAGACTTAACCTTAAGACATAACCATAACACTTAAATCTAAGACTTAACCTTAACACTTAACCGTAAGACATAACCTTAAGATTTAACGCTAAGACTCAAATTTACGTCTTATCCTTAAGGCTTAACCCTAAGACTTAAATTTAGGTCTTAACCTTAACAGTTAACCCTAAGACTTAACCCTGAGACTTAAACCTAAGACTTAACCCTAAGACATAACCCTGAGACTTAACCTTAAGACTTAACCTTAAAACTTAACCCTAGGACTTGAACTTAAGACTTAACCTTAAGACTTATCCCTAAGACTTAACCCTGAGACTTAAACCTAATACTTAATCTTAGAGACTTAACCCTTAGACTTAACCTTAAGACTTAACCCTAACACTTATAATTAAGACTTAACCTTAAGACTTAACCTTAAAAACTAAACCTGAGACTTAACCCTAAGACTTAAACTTAAAACTTAACCCTAAGACTTAACCCTATGATTTAAACCTAAGACTTAACTTAAACATAAGACTTAACCCTAAGGCATAACCCTGAGACTTAACCCTACGACTGAACCCTAAGACTAAACCCTAAGACTTAACCTTAAGACTTAACCCTAAGTCTTAACCCTGAGATTAACCGTGAGACTTAACCCAAAGATTTATCCCCAAGACTTAAAATTAAGACTTAAACTTATGACATAACCATAAGAGTTAACCCTGAGATTAAATCTTATGACTTTAACCCTAAGACTTAATATTAATACTTAACCTTAAGACAACACCCTAAGACTTAACCCTAAGACAATAAACCTAAGACGTAACCTTAAATACTTAACTCTAAGTCTTAACCTTAAGACTTAACCCTAAGACATAACTCTAAGACTTAATCTTAAGTCTTAACCTTAAGACCTAACCCTAAGATTTAACCTTAAGACGTGATCTTTAGGACATAACCCTAAGAATTAACCCTAAGACTTAAATTTAATACTTAACCCTAAGACTTAACCCTAAGACTTAATCCTAAGACATAACCCTGAGACTGAAACCTAAGACTTAACCTTAATGCTTAACCCTAAGTCATAACCCTGAGACTTAACATTGAAACTTAGCCTTGAAACTTAACCCTGAGACTTAACCCTAAGCCATATCCCCAAGACTTAACTCTAAGACGTAAACCTAAGACTCAATCCATAAGACTTAACCTTAAGACTTAACCCTAAGTCTCAGCCTTAAGACAGAACCTTACGACTTAACCCTGGGACTTAACCTTGAGACCTTACCTTGAGCCTTAACCCTGAGACTTATCCCTAAGACGTAACCATGAGACTTAACCTTCAGATTTACCGTTAAGTCTTAACTACAAGACTAAACCTTAAAACATAACCTTAAGACTTAACCGTAAGACATAAACCTGAGACTTAACCCTAAGACTTAACTAGAAGACTTAACCCTAAAACTTAACCTTAAGACTTAACCATAAAAATTAAGCCTAAGACTTAACCCTAAAACTTAACCGTAAGGCTCAACCTTAAGACTTGACGTTAAGACTTAAGTTTAAGACTTAACCTTAATACTTTACCCTAAGACGTAAGCCAAAAACTTAACCCTAAGACTTAACCCTAAAGACTTAACTATAAGACTTAACCCTAAGTCTTAACCTTAAGACCTAACTTTAATATTCAAACTTAACACTTAACCTTAGGAGTTAACCCTTAGACTTAACCTTATAACTTAACCCTAAGACATAACATTAAGAGGTAACCATAAGACTTAACTGTAAGACTTAACCTGACACTTAACATTAAGACTTAACCCTAAGAAACAATCCTAAAACTTAACCCTAAGGATTAAGATAATGACTTCACCTTAAGACTTGATCCTAAGACTTCACCTTAAGACTTATCCCTAAGACATAACCCTAAGACTTAAATTTACGACTTAACCATAAGACTTAACCCTAAGACTTATCCCTAAGACATAACCCTAAGACTTAAATTTAGGACTTAACCACAAGACTTAACCCTAAGACTTAATACTAATACTTAACCTAAGACTTAACCCTGAGACTTAACCTTAAGACTTAACCCTAAGATTTAACCTTAAGACTTAACCCTAAGACTTATCCCTGAGACTTAACCCTAAGACTTATCCCTGAGACTTAACCCTAAGACTTATCCCCAAACCTTAACCTTAAGACTTATTATTAAGATTTAAATTTAAGACTGAATCTTAAGACATAATACTAAGGCTTAACCTTAAGACTTATCCCTAAGACTTAACCCTGAGAATTTAATATAAGACTGAACCTTAGGATGTAACCCTAAGACTTAACACTATAACTTAACCGAAGACAACACTAAGACTTAAATTTAAGACTAAACTTTTAGACTTAACCCTAAGACGTAAACTTAAGAATTAAACATAAATCTTAACCCTGACACTTAACCCTAAGACGTATCCCAAAGACTTAAATTTAAGACTTAAACCTAAGACTCAAACCCTAGGACTTAAGATTTAACCTTAAGACTTAACACAAAGATTTAACCCTAAGATTTAGATTTATGAGTTAACCTTAAGACTTAATCCTAAGACTTAACACTAAGACTTAACCTTAAGACATAACCATAACACTTAAATCTAAGACTTAACCTTAACACTTAACCGTAAGACATAACCTTAAGATTTAACGCTAAGACTCAAATTTACGTCTTATCCTTAAGGCTTAACCCTAAGACTTAAATTTAGGTCTTAACCTTAACAGTTAACCCTAAGACTTAACCCTGAGACTTAAACCTAAGACTTAACCCTAAGACATAACCCTGAGACTTAACCTTAAGACTTAACCTTAAAACTTAACCCTAGGACTTGAACTTAAGACTTAACCTTAAGACTTATCCCTAAGACTTAACCCTGAGACTTAAACCTAATACTTAATCTTAGAGACTTAACCCTTAGACTTAACCTTAAGACTTAACCCTAACACTTATAATTAAGACTTAACCTTAAGACTTAACCTTGTGACTTAACCTTAAAAACTAAACCTGAGACTTAACCCTAAGACTTAAACTTAAAACTTAACCCTAAGACTTAACCCTATGATTTAAACCTAAGACTTAACTTAAACATAAGACTTAACCCTAAGGCATAACCCTGAGACTTAACCCTACGACTGAACCCTAAGACTAAACCCTAAGACTTAACCTTAAGACTTAACCCTAAGTCTTAACCCTGAGATTAACCGTGAGACTTAACCCAAAGATTTATCCCCAAGACTTAAAATTAAGACTTAAACTTATGACATAACCATAAGAGTTAACCCTGAGATTAAATCTTATGACTTTAACCCTAAGACTTAATATTAATACTTAACCTTAAGACAACACCCTAAGACTTAACCCTAAGACAATAAACCTAAGACGTAACCTTAAATACTTAACTCTAAGTCTTAACCTTAAGACTTAACCCTAAGACATAACTCTAAGACTTAATCTTAAGTCTTAACCTTAAGACCTAACCCTAAGATTTAACCTTAAGACGTGATCTTTAGGACATAACCCTAAGAATTAACCCTAAGACTTAAATTTAATACTTAACCCTAAGACTTAACCCTAAGACTTAATCCTAAGACATAACCCTGAGACTGAAACCTAAGACTTAACCTTAATGCTTAACCCTAAGTCATAACCCTGAGACTTAACATTGAAACTTAGCCTTGAAACTTAACCCTGAGACTTAACCCTAAGCCATATCCCCAAGACTTAACTCTAAGACGTAAACCTAAGACTCAATCCATAAGACTTAACCTTAAGACTTAACCCTAAGTCTCAGCCTTAAGACAGAACCTTACGACTTAACCCTGGGACTTAACCTTGAGACCTTACCTTGAGCCTTAACCCTGAGACTTATCCCTAAGACTTAACCATGAGACTTAACCTTCAGATTTACCGTTAAGTCTTAACTACAAGACTAAACCTTAAAACATAACCTTAAGACTTAACCGTAAGACATAAACCTGAGACTTAACCCTAAGACTTAACTAGAAGACTTAACCCTAAAACTTAACCTTAAGACTTAACCATAAAAATTAAGCCTAAGACTTAACCCTAAAACTTAACCGTAAGGCTCAACCTTAAGACTTGACGTTAAGACTTAAGTTTAAGACTTAACCTTAATACTTTACCCTAAGACGTAAGCCAAAAACTTAACCCTAAGACTTAACCCTAAAGACTTAACTATAAGACTTAACCCTAAGTCTTAACCTTAAGACCTAACTTTAATATTCAAACTTAACACTTAACCTTAGGAGTTAACCCTTAGACTTAACCTTATAACTTAACCCTAAGACATAACATTAAGAGGTAACCATAAGACTTAACTGTAAGACTTAACCTGACACTTAACATTAAGACTTAACCCTAAGAAACAATCCTAAAACTTAACCCTAAGGATTAACATAATGACTTCACCTTAAGACTTGATCCTAAGACTTCACCTTAAGACTTATCCCTAAGACATAACCCTAAGACTTAAATTTACGACTTAACCATAAGACTTAACCCTAAGACTTATCCCTAAGACATAACCCTAAGACTTAAATTTAGGACTTAACCACAAGACTTAACCCTAAGACTTAATACTAATACTTAACCTAAGACTTAACCCTGAGACTTAACCTTAAGACTTAACCCTAAGATTTAACCTTAAGACTTAACCCTAAGACTTATCCCTGAGACTTAACCCTAAGACTTATCCCTGAGACTTAACCCTAAGACTTATCCCCAAACCTTAACCTTAAGACTTATTATTAAGATTTAAATTTAAGACTGAATCTTAAGACATAATACTAAGGCTTAACCTTAAGACTTATCCCTAAGACTTAACCCTGAGAATTTAATATAAGACTGAACCTTAGGATGTAACCCTAAGACTTAACACTATAACTTAACCGAAGACAACACTAAGACTTAAATTTAAGACTAAACTTTTAGACTTAACCCTAAGACGTAAACTTAAGAATTAAACATAAATCTTAACCCTGACACTTAACCCTAAGACGTATCCCAAAGACTTAAATTTAAGACTTAAACCTAAGACTCAAACCCTAGGACTTAAGATTTAACCTTAAGACTTAACACAAAGATTTAACCCTAAGATTTAGATTTATGAGTTAACCTTAAGACTTAATCCTAAGACTTAACACTAAGACTTAACCTTAAGACATAACCATAACACTTAAATCTAAGACTTAACCTTAACACTTAACCGTAAGACATAACCTTAAGATTTAACGCTAAGACTCAAATTTACGTCTTATCCTTAAGGCTTAACCCTAAGACTTAAATTTAGGTCTTAACCTTAACAGTTAACCCTAAGACTTAACCCTGAGACTTAAACCTAAGACTTAACCCTAAGACATAACCCTGAGACTTAACCTTAAGACTTAACCTTAAAACTTAACCCTAGGACTTGAACTTAAGACTTAACCTTAAGACTTATCCCTAAGACTTAACCCTGAGACTTAAACCTAATACTTAATCTTAGAGACTTAACCCTTAGACTTAACCTTAAGACTTAACCCTAACACTTATAATTAAGACTTAACCTTAAGACTTAACCTTGTGACTTAACCTTAAAAACTAAACCTGAGACTTAACCCTAAGACTTAAACTTAAAACTTAACCCTAAGACTTAACCCTATGATTTAAACCTAAGACTTAACTTAAACATAAGACTTAACCCTAAGGCATAACCCTGAGACTTAACCCTACGACTGAACCCTAAGACTAAACCCTAAGACTTAACCTTAAGACTTAACCCTAAGTCTTAACCCTGAGATTAACCGTGAGACTTAACCCAAAGATTTATCCCCAAGACTTAAAATTAAGACTTAAACTTATGACATAACCATAAGAGTTAACCCTGAGATTAAATCTTATGACTTTAACCCTAAGACTTAATATTAATACTTAACCTTAAGACAACACCCTAAGACTTAACCCTAAGACAATAAACCTAAGACGTAACCTTAAATACTTAACTCTAAGTCTTAACCTTAAGACTTAACCCTAAGACATAACTCTAAGACTTAATCTTAAGTCTTAACCTTAAGACCTAACCCTAAGATTTAACCTTAAGACGTGATCTTTAGGACATAACCCTAAGAATTAACCCTAAGACTTAAATTTAATACTTAACCCTAAGACTTAACCCTAAGACTTAATCCTAAGACATAACCCTGAGACTGAAACCTAAGACTTAACCTTAATGCTTAACCCTAAGTCATAACCCTGAGACTTAACATTGAAACTTAGCCTTGAAACTTAACCCTGAGACTTAACCCTAAGCCATATCCCCAAGACTTAACTCTAAGACGTAAACCTAAGACTCAATCCATAAGACTTAACCTTAAGACTTAACCCTAAGTCTCAGCCTTAAGACAGAACCTTACGACTTAACCCTGGGACTTAACCTTGAGACCTTACCTTGAGCCTTAACCCTGAGACTTATCCCTAAGACGTAACCATGAGACTTAACCTTCAGATTTACCGTTAAGTCTTAACTACAAGACTAAACCTTAAAACATAACCTTAAGACTTAACCGTAAGACATAAACCTGAGACTTAACCCTAAGACTTAACTAGAAGACTTAACCCTAAAACTTAACCTTAAGACTTAACCATAAAAATTAAGCCTAAGACTTAACCCTAAAACTTAACCGTAAGGCTCAACCTTAAGACTTGACGTTAAGACTTAAGTTTAAGACTTAACCTTAATACTTTACCCTAAGACGTAAGCCAAAAACTTAACCCTAAGACTTAACCCTAAAGACTTAACTATAAGACTTAACCCTAAGTCTTAACCTTAAGACCTAACTTTAATATTCAAACTTAACACTTAACCTTAGGAGTTAACCCTTAGACTTAACCTTATAACTTAACCCTAAGACATAACATTAAGAGGTAACCATAAGACTTAACTGTAAGACTTAACCTGACACTTAACATTAAGACTTAACCCTAAGAAACAATCCTAAAACTTAACCCTAAGGATTAAGATAATGACTTCACCTTAAGACTTGATCCTAAGACTTCACCTTAAGACTTATCCCTAAGACATAACCCTAAGACTTAAATTTACGACTTAACCATAAGACTTAACCCTAAGACTTATCCCTAAGACATAACCCTAAGACTTAAATTTAGGACTTAACCACAAGACTTAACCCTAAGACTTAATACTAATACTTAACCTAAGACTTAACCCTGAGACTTAACCTTAAGACTTAACCCTAAGATTTAACCTTAAGACTTAACCCTAAGACTTATCCCTGAGACTTAACCCTAAGACTTATCCCTGAGACTTAACCCTAAGACTTATCCCCAAACCTTAACCTTAAGACTTATTATTAAGATTTAAATTTAAGACTGAATCTTAAGACATAATACTAAGGCTTAACCTTAAGACTTATCCCTAAGACTTAACCCTGAGAATTTAATATAAGACTGAACCTTAGGATGTAACCCTAAGACTTAACATTATAACTTAACCGAAGACAACACTAAGACTTAAATTTAAGACTAAACTTTTAGACTTAACCCTAAGACGTAAACTTAAGAATTAAACATAAATCTTAACCCTGACACTTAACCCTAAGACGTATCCCAAAGACTTAAATTTAAGACTTAAACCTAAGACTCAAACCCTAGGACTTAAGATTTAACCTTAAGACTTAACACAAAGATTTAACCCTAAGATTTAGATTTATGAGTTAACCTTAAGACTTAATCCTAAGACTTAACACTAAGACTTAACCTTAAGACATAACCATAACACTTAAATCTAAGACTTAACCTTAACACTTAACCGTAAGACATAACCTTAAGATTTAACGCTAAGACTCAAATTTACGTCTTATCCTTAAGGCTTAACCCTAAGACTTAAATTTAGGTCTTAACCTTAACAGTTAACCCTAAGACTTAACCCTGAGACTTAAACCTAAGACTTAACCCTAAGACATAACCCTGAGACTTAACCTTAAGACTTAACCTTAAAACTTAACCCTAGGACTTGAACTTAAGACTTAACCTTAAGACTTATCCCTAAGACTTAACCCTGAGACTTAAACCTAATACTTAATCTTAGAGACTTAACCCTTAGACTTAACCTTAAGACTTAACCCTAACACTTATAATTAAGACTTAACCTTAAGACTTAACCTTGTGACTTAACCTTAAAAACTAAACCTGAGACTTAACCCTAAGACTTAAACTTAAAACTTAACCCTAAGACTTAACCCTATGATTTAAACCTAAGACTTAACTTAAACATAAGACTTAACCCTAAGGCATAACCCTGAGACTTAACCCTACGACTGAACCCTAAGACTAAACCCTAAGACTTAACCTTAAGACTTAACCCTAAGTCTTAACCCTGAGATTAACCGTGAGACTTAACCCAAAGATTTATCCCCAAGACTTAAAATTAAGACTTAAACTTATGACATAGCCATAAGAGTTAACCCTGAGATTAAATCTTATGACTTTAACCCTAAGACTTAATATTAATACTTAACCTTAAGACAACACCCTAAGACTTAACCCTAAGACAATAAACCTAAGACGTAACCTTAAATACTTAACTCTAAGTCTTAACCTTAAGACTTAACCCTAAGACATAACTCTAAGACTTAATCTTAAGTCTTAACCTTAAGACCTAACCCTAAGATTTAACCTTAAGACGTGATCTTTAGGACATAACCCTAAGAATTAACCCTAAGACTTAAATTTAATACTTAACCCTAAGACTTAACCCTAAGACTTAATCCTAAGACATAACCCTGAGACTGAAACCTAAGACTTAACCTTAATGCTTAACCCTAAGTCATAACCCTGAGACTTAACATTGAAACTTAGCCTTGAAACTTAACCCTGAGACTTAACCCTAAGCCATATCCCCAAGACTTAACTCTAAGACGTAAACCTAAGACTCAATCCATAAGACTTAACCTTAAGACTTAACCCTAAGTCTCAGCCTTAAGACAGAACCTTACGACTTAACCCTGGGACTTAACCTTGAGACCTTACCTTGAGCCTTAACCCTGAGACTTATCCCTAAGACTTAACCATGAGACTTAACCTTCAGATTTACCGTTAAGTCTTAACTACAAGACTAAACCTTAAAACATAACCTTAAGACTTAACCGTAAGACATAAACCTGAGACTTAACCCTAAGACTTAACTAGAAGACTTAACCCTAAAACTTAACCTTAAGACTTAACCATAAAAATTAAGCCTAAGACTTAACCCTAAAACTTAACCGTAAGGCTCAACCTTAAGACTTGACGTTAAGACTTAAGTTTAAGACTTAACCTTAATACTTTACCCTAAGACGTAAGCCAAAAACTTAACCCTAAGACTTAACCCTAAAGACTTAACTATAAGACTTAACCCTAAGTCTTAACCTTAAGACCTAACTTTAATATTCAAACTTAACACTTAACCTTAGGAGTTAACCCTTAGACTTAACCTTATAACTTAACCCTAAGACATAACATTAAGAGGTAACCATAAGACTTAACTGTAAGACTTAACCTGACACTTAACATTAAGACTTAACCCTAAGAAACAATCCTAAAACTTAACCCTAAGGATTAACATAATGACTTCACCTTAAGACTTGATCCTAAGACTTCACCTTAAGACTTATCCCTAAGACATAACCCTAAGACTTAAATTTACGACTTAACCATAAGACTTAACCCTAAGACTTATCCCTAAGACATAACCCTAAGACTTAAATTTAGGACTTAACCACAAGACTTAACCCTAAGACTTAATACTAATACTTAACCTAAGACTTAACCCTGAGACTTAACCTTAAGACTTAACCCTAAGATTTAACCTTAAGACTTAACCCTAAGACTTATCCCTGAGACTTAACCCTAAGACTTATCCCTGAGACTTAACCCTAAGACTTATCCCCAAACCTTAACCTTAAGACTTATTATTAAGATTTAAATTTAAGACTGAATCTTAAGACATAATACTAAGGCTTAACCTTAAGACTTATCCCTAAGACTTAACCCTGAGAATTTAATATAAGACTGAACCTTAGGATGTAACCCTAAGACTTAACACTATAACTTAACCGAAGACAACACTAAGACTTAAATTTAAGACTAAACTTTTAGACTTAACCCTAAGACGTAAACTTAAGAATTAAACATAAATCTTAACCCTGACACTTAACCCTAAGACGTATCCCAAAGACTTAAATTTAAGACTTAAACCTAAGACTCAAACCCTAGGACTTAAGATTTAACCTTAAGACTTAACACAAAGATTTAACCCTAAGATTTAGATTTATGAGTTAACCTTAAGACTTAATCCTAAGACTTAACACTAAGACTTAACCTTAAGACATAACCATAACACTTAAATCTAAGACTTAACCTTAACACTTAACCGTAAGACATAACCTTAAGATTTAACGCTAAGACTCAAATTTACGTCTTATCCTTAAGGCTTAACCCTAAGACTTAAATTTAGGTCTTAACCTTAACAGTTAACCCTAAGACTTAACCCTGAGACTTAAACCTAAGACTTAACCCTAAGACATAACCCTGAGACTTAACCTTAAGACTTAACCTTAAAACTTAACCCTAGGACTTGAACTTAAGACTTAACCTTAAGACTTATCCCTAAGACTTAACCCTGAGACTTAAACCTAATACTTAATCTTAGAGACTTAACCCTTAGACTTAACCTTAAGACTTAACCCTAACACTTATAATTAAGACTTAACCTTAAGACTTAACCTTGTGACTTAACCTTAAAAACTAAACCTGAGACTTAACCCTAAGACTTAAACTTAAAACTTAACCCTAAGACTTAACCCTATGATTTAAACCTAAGACTTAACTTAAACATAAGACTTAACCCTAAGGCATAACCCTGAGACTTAACCCTACGACTGAACCCTAAGACTAAACCCTAAGACTTAACCTTAAGACTTAACCCTAAGTCTTAACCCTGAGATTAACCGTGAGACTTAACCCAAAGATTTATCCCCAAGACTTAAAATTAAGACTTAAACTTATGACATAACCATAAGAGTTAACCCTGAGATTAAATCTTATGACTTTAACCCTAAGACTTAATATTAATACTTAACCTTAAGACAACACCCTAAGACTTAACCCTAAGACAATAAACCTAAGACGTAACCTTAAATACTTAACTCTAAGTCTTAACCTTAAGACTTAACCCTAAGACATAACTCTAAGACTTAATCTTAAGTCTTAACCTTAAGACCTAACCCTAAGATTTAACCTTAAGACGTGATCTTTAGGACATAACCCTAAGAATTAACCCTAAGACTTAAATTTAATACTTAACCCTAAGACTTAACCCTAAGACTTAATCCTAAGACATAACCCTGAGACTGAAACCTAAGACTTAACCTTAATGCTTAACCCTAAGTCATAACCCTGAGACTTAACATTGAAACTTAGCCTTGAAACTTAACCCTGAGACTTAACCCTAAGCCATATCCCCAAGACTTAACTCTAAGACGTAAACCTAAGACTCAATCCATAAGACTTAACCTTAAGACTTAACCCTAAGTCTCAGCCTTAAGACAGAACCTTACGACTTAACCCTGGGACTTAACCTTGAGACCTTACCTTGAGCCTTAACCCTGAGACTTATCCCTAAGACTTAACCATGAGACTTAACCTTCAGATTTACCGTTAAGTCTTAACTACAAGACTAAACCTTAAAACATAACCTTAAGACTTAACCGTAAGACATAAACCTGAGACTTAACCCTAAGACTTAACTAGAAGACTTAACCCTAAAACTTAACCTTAAGACTTAACCATAAAAATTAAGCCTAAGACTTAACCCTAAAACTTAACCGTAAGGCTCAACCTTAAGACTTGACGTTAAGACTTAAGTTTAAGACTTAACCTTAATACTTTACCCTAAGACGTAAGCCAAAAACTTAACCCTAAGACTTAACCCTAAAGACTTAACTATAAGACTTAACCCTAAGTCTTAACCTTAAGACCTAACTTTAATATTCAAACTTAACACTTAACCTTAGGAGTTAACCCTTAGACTTAACCTTATAACTTAACCCTAAGACATAACATTAAGAGGTAACCATAAGACTTAACTGTAAGACTTAACCTGACACTTAACATTAAGACTTAACCCTAAGAAACAATCCTAAAACTTAACCCTAAGGATTAACATAATGACTTCACCTTAAGACTTGATCCTAAGACTTCACCTTAAGACTTATCCCTAAGACATAACCCTAAGACTTAAATTTACGACTTAACCATAAGACTTAACCCTAAGACTTATCCCTAAGACATAACCCTAAGACTTAAATTTAGGACTTAACCACAAGACTTAACCCTAAGACTTAATACTAATACTTAACCTAAGACTTAACCCTGAGACTTAACCTTAAGACTTAACCCTAAGATTTAACCTTAAGACTTAACCCTAAGACTTATCCCTGAGACTTAACCCTAAGACTTATCCCTGAGACTTAACCCTAAGACTTATCCCCAAACCTTAACCTTAAGACTTATTATTAAGATTTAAATTTAAGACTGAATCTTAAGACATAATACTAAGGCTTAACCTTAAGACTTATCCCTAAGACTTAACCCTGAGAATTTAATATAAGACTGAACCTTAGGATGTAACCCTAAGACTTAACACTATAACTTAACCGAAGACAACACTAAGACTTAAATTTAAGACTAAACTTTTAGACTTAACCCTAAGACGTAAACTTAAGAATTAAACATAAATCTTAACCCTGACACTTAACCCTAAGACGTATCCCAAAGACTTAAATTTAAGACTTAAACCTAAGACTCAAACCCTAGGACTTAAGATTTAACCTTAAGACTTAACACAAAGATTTAACCCTAAGATTTAGATTTATGAGTTAACCTTAAGACTTAATCCTAAGACTTAACACTAAGACTTAACCTTAAGACATAACCATAACACTTAAATCTAAGACTTAACCTTAACACTTAACCGTAAGACATAACCTTAAGATTTAACGCTAAGACTCAAATTTACGTCTTATCCTTAAGGCTTAACCCTAAGACTTAAATTTAGGTCTTAACCTTAACAGTTAACCCTAAGACTTAACCCTGAGACTTAAACCTAAGACTTAACCCTAAGACATAACCCTGAGACTTAACCTTAAGACTTAACCTTAAAACTTAACCCTAGGACTTGAACTTAAGACTTAACCTTAAGACTTATCCCTAAGACTTAACCCTGAGACTTAAACCTAATACTTAATCTTAGAGACTTAACCCTTAGACTTAACCTTAAGACTTAACCCTAACACTTATAATTAAGACTTAACCTTAAGACTTAACCTTGTGACTTAACCTTAAAAACTAAACCTGAGACTTAACCCTAAGACTTAAACTTAAAACTTAACCCTAAGACTTAACCCTATGATTTAAACCTAAGACTTAACTTAAACATAAGACTTAACCCTAAGGCATAACCCTGAGACTTAACCCTACGACTGAACCCTAAGACTAAACCCTAAGACTTAACCTTAAGACTTAACCCTAAGTCTTAACCCTGAGATTAACCGTGAGACTTAACCCAAAGATTTATCCCCAAGACTTAAAATTAAGACTTAAACTTATGACATAGCCATAAGAGTTAACCCTGAGATTAAATCTTATGACTTTAACCCTAAGACTTAATATTAATACTTAACCTTAAGACAACACCCTAAGACTTAACCCTAAGACAATAAACCTAAGACGTAACCTTAAATACTTAACTCTAAGTCTTAACCTTAAGACTTAACCCTAAGACATAACTCTAAGACTTAATCTTAAGTCTTAACCTTAAGACCTAACCCTAAGATTTAACCTTAAGACGTGATCTTTAGGACATAACCCTAAGAATTAACCCTAAGACTTAAATTTAATACTTAACCCTAAGACTTAACCCTAAGACTTAATCCTAAGACATAACCCTGAGACTGAAACCTAAGACTTAACCTTAATGCTTAACCCTAAGTCATAACCCTGAGACTTAACATTGAAACTTAGCCTTGAAACTTAACCCTGAGACTTAACCCTAAGCCATATCCCCAAGACTTAACTCTAAGACGTAAACCTAAGACTCAATCCATAAGACTTAACCTTAAGACTTAACCCTAAGTCTCAGCCTTAAGACAGAACCTTACGACTTAACCCTGGGACTTAACCTTGAGACCTTACCTTGAGCCTTAACCCTGAGACTTATCCCTAAGACGTAACCATGAGACTTAACCTTCAGATTTACCGTTAAGTCTTAACTACAAGACTAAACCTTAAAACATAACCTTAAGACTTAACCGTAAGACATAAACCTGAGACTTAACCCTAAGACTTAACTAGAAGACTTAACCCTAAAACTTAACCTTAAGACTTAACCATAAAAATTAAGCCTAAGACTTAACCCTAAAACTTAACCGTAAGGCTCAACCTTAAGACTTGACGTTAAGACTTAAGTTTAAGACTTAACCTTAATACTTTACCCTAAGACGTAAGCCAAAAACTTAACCCTAAGACTTAACCCTAAAGACTTAACTATAAGACTTAACCCTAAGTCTTAACCTTAAGACCTAACTTTAATATTCAAACTTAACACTTAACCTTAGGAGTTAACCCTTAGACTTAACCTTATAACTTAACCCTAAGACATAACATTAAGAGGTAACCATAAGACTTAACTGTAAGACTTAACCTGACACTTAACATTAAGACTTAACCCTAAGAAACAATCCTAAAACTTAACCCTAAGGATTAAGATAATGACTTCACCTTAAGACTTGATCCTAAGACTTCACCTTAAGACTTATCCCTAAGACATAACCCTAAGACTTAAATTTACGACTTAACCATAAGACTTAACCCTAAGACTTATCCCTAAGACATAACCCTAAGACTTAAATTTAGGACTTAACCACAAGACTTAACCCTAAGACTTAATACTAATACTTAACCTAAGACTTAACCCTGAGACTTAACCTTAAGACTTAACCCTAAGATTTAACCTTAAGACTTAACCCTAAGACTTATCCCTGAGACTTAACCCTAAGACTTATCCCTGAGACTTAACCCTAAGACTTATCCCCAAACCTTAACCTTAAGACTTATTATTAAGATTTAAATTTAAGACTGAATCTTAAGACATAATACTAAGGCTTAACCTTAAGACTTATCCCTAAGACTTAACCCTGAGAATTTAATATAAGACTGAACCTTAGGATGTAACCCTAAGACTTAACATTATAACTTAACCGAAGACAACACTAAGACTTAAATTTAAGACTAAACTTTTAGACTTAACCCTAAGACGTAAACTTAAGAATTAAACATAAATCTTAACCCTGACACTTAACCCTAAGACGTATCCCAAAGACTTAAATTTAAGACTTAAACCTAAGACTCAAACCCTAGGACTTAAGATTTAACCTTAAGACTTAACACAAAGATTTAACCCTAAGATTTAGATTTATGAGTTAACCTTAAGACTTAATCCTAAGACTTAACACTAAGACTTAACCTTAAGACATAACCATAACACTTAAATCTAAGACTTAACCTTAACACTTAACCGTAAGACATAACCTTAAGATTTAACGCTAAGACTCAAATTTACGTCTTATCCTTAAGGCTTAACCCTAAGACTTAAATTTAGGTCTTAACCTTAACAGTTAACCCTAAGACTTAACCCTGAGACTTAAACCTAAGACTTAACCCTAAGACATAACCCTGAGACTTAACCTTAAGACTTAACCTTAAAACTTAACCCTAGGACTTGAACTTAAGACTTAACCTTAAGACTTATCCCTAAGACTTAACCCTGAGACTTAAACCTAATACTTAATCTTAGAGACTTAACCCTTAGACTTAACCTTAAGACTTAACCCTAACACTTATAATTAAGACTTAACCTTAAGACTTAACCTTGTGACTTAACCTTAAAAACTAAACCTGAGACTTAACCCTAAGACTTAAACTTAAAACTTAACCCTAAGACTTAACCCTATGATTTAAACCTAAGACTTAACTTAAACATAAGACTTAACCCTAAGGCATAACCCTGAGACTTAACCCTACGACTGAACCCTAAGACTAAACCCTAAGACTTAACCTTAAGACTTAACCCTAAGTCTTAACCCTGAGATTAACCGTGAGACTTAACCCAAAGATTTATCCCCAAGACTTAAAATTAAGACTTAAACTTATGACATAGCCATAAGAGTTAACCCTGAGATTAAATCTTATGACTTTAACCCTAAGACTTAATATTAATACTTAACCTTAAGACAACACCCTAAGACTTAACCCTAAGACAATAAACCTAAGACGTAACCTTAAATACTTAACTCTAAGTCTTAACCTTAAGACTTAACCCTAAGACATAACTCTAAGACTTAATCTTAAGTCTTAACCTTAAGACCTAACCCTAAGATTTAACCTTAAGACGTGATCTTTAGGACATAACCCTAAGAATTAACCCTAAGACTTAAATTTAATACTTAACCCTAAGACTTAACCCTAAGACTTAATCCTAAGACATAACCCTGAGACTGAAACCTAAGACTTAACCTTAATGCTTAACCCTAAGTCATAACCCTGAGACTTAACATTGAAACTTAGCCTTGAAACTTAACCCTGAGACTTAACCCTAAGCCATATCCCCAAGACTTAACTCTAAGACGTAAACCTAAGACTCAATCCATAAGACTTAACCTTAAGACTTAACCCTAAGTCTCAGCCTTAAGACAGAACCTTACGACTTAACCCTGGGACTTAACCTTGAGACCTTACCTTGAGCCTTAACCCTGAGACTTATCCCTAAGACTTAACCATGAGACTTAACCTTCAGATTTACCGTTAAGTCTTAACTACAAGACTAAACCTTAAAACATAACCTTAAGACTTAACCGTAAGACATAAACCTGAGACTTAACCCTAAGACTTAACTAGAAGACTTAACCCTAAAACTTAACCTTAAGACTTAACCATAAAAATTAAGCCTAAGACTTAACCCTAAAACTTAACCGTAAGGCTCAACCTTAAGACTTGACGTTAAGACTTAAGTTTAAGACTTAACCTTAATACTTTACCCTAAGACGTAAGCCAAAAACTTAACCCTAAGACTTAACCCTAAAGACTTAACTATAAGACTTAACCCTAAGTCTTAACCTTAAGACCTAACTTTAATATTCAAACTTAACACTTAACCTTAGGAGTTAACCCTTAGACTTAACCTTATAACTTAACCCTAAGACATAACATTAAGAGGTAACCATAAGACTTAACTGTAAGACTTAACCTGACACTTAACATTAAGACTTAACCCTAAGAAACAATCCTAAAACTTAACCCTAAGGATTAACATAATGACTTCACCTTAAGACTTGATCCTAAGACTTCACCTTAAGACTTATCCCTAAGACATAACCCTAAGACTTAAATTTACGACTTAACCATAAGACTTAACCCTAAGACTTATCCCTAAGACATAACCCTAAGACTTAAATTTAGGACTTAACCACAAGACTTAACCCTAAGACTTAATACTAATACTTAACCTAAGACTTAACCCTGAGACTTAACCTTAAGACTTAACCCTAAGATTTAACCTTAAGACTTAACCCTAAGACTTATCCCTGAGACTTAACCCTAAGACTTATCCCTGAGACTTAACCCTAAGACTTATCCCCAAACCTTAACCTTAAGACTTATTATTAAGATTTAAATTTAAGACTGAATCTTAAGACATAATACTAAGGCTTAACCTTAAGACTTATCCCTAAGACTTAACCCTGAGAATTTAATATAAGACTGAACCTTAGGATGTAACCCTAAGACTTAACACTATAACTTAACCGAAGACAACACTAAGACTTAAATTTAAGACTAAACTTTTAGACTTAACCCTAAGACGTAAACTTAAGAATTAAACATAAATCTTAACCCTGACACTTAACCCTAAGACGTATCCCAAAGACTTAAATTTAAGACTTAAACCTAAGACTCAAACCCTAGGACTTAAGATTTAACCTTAAGACTTAACACAAAGATTTAACCCTAAGATTTAGATTTATGAGTTAACCTTAAGACTTAATCCTAAGACTTAACACTAAGACTTAACCTTAAGACATAACCATAACACTTAAATCTAAGACTTAACCTTAACACTTAACCGTAAGACATAACCTTAAGATTTAACGCTAAGACTCAAATTTACGTCTTATCCTTAAGGCTTAACCCTAAGACTTAAATTTAGGTCTTAACCTTAACAGTTAACCCTAAGACTTAACCCTGAGACTTAAACCTAAGACTTAACCCTAAGACATAACCCTGAGACTTAACCTTAAGACTTAACCTTAAAACTTAACCCTAGGACTTGAACTTAAGACTTAACCTTAAGACTTATCCCTAAGACTTAACCCTGAGACTTAAACCTAATACTTAATCTTAGAGACTTAACCCTTAGACTTAACCTTAAGACTTAACCCTAACACTTATAATTAAGACTTAACCTTAAGACTTAACCTTGTGACTTAACCTTAAAAACTAAACCTGAGACTTAACCCTAAGACTTAAACTTAAAACTTAACCCTAAGACTTAACCCTATGATTTAAACCTAAGACTTAACTTAAACATAAGACTTAACCCTAAGGCATAACCCTGAGACTTAACCCTACGACTGAACCCTAAGACTAAACCCTAAGACTTAACCTTAAGACTTAACCCTAAGTCTTAACCCTGAGATTAACCGTGAGACTTAACCCAAAGATTTATCCCCAAGACTTAAAATTAAGACTTAAACTTATGACATAACCATAAGAGTTAACCCTGAGATTAAATCTTATGACTTTAACCCTAAGACTTAATATTAATACTTAACCTTAAGACAACACCCTAAGACTTAACCCTAAGACAATAAACCTAAGACGTAACCTTAAATACTTAACTCTAAGTCTTAACCTTAAGACTTAACCCTAAGACATAACTCTAAGACTTAATCTTAAGTCTTAACCTTAAGACCTAACCCTAAGATTTAACCTTAAGACGTGATCTTTAGGACATAACCCTAAGAATTAACCCTAAGACTTAAATTTAATACTTAACCCTAAGACTTAACCCTAAGACTTAATCCTAAGACATAACCCTGAGACTGAAACCTAAGACTTAACCTTAATGCTTAACCCTAAGTCATAACCCTGAGACTTAACATTGAAACTTAGCCTTGAAACTTAACCCTGAGACTTAACCCTAAGCCATATCCCCAAGACTTAACTCTAAGACGTAAACCTAAGACTCAATCCATAAGACTTAACCTTAAGACTTAACCCTAAGTCTCAGCCTTAAGACAGAACCTTACGACTTAACCCTGGGACTTAACCTTGAGACCTTACCTTGAGCCTTAACCCTGAGACTTATCCCTAAGACGTAACCATGAGACTTAACCTTCAGATTTACCGTTAAGTCTTAACTACAAGACTAAACCTTAAAACATAACCTTAAGACTTAACCGTAAGACATAAACCTGAGACTTAACCCTAAGACTTAACTAGAAGACTTAACCCTAAAACTTAACCTTAAGACTTAACCATAAAAATTAAGCCTAAGACTTAACCCTAAAACTTAACCGTAAGGCTCAACCTTAAGACTTGACGTTAAGACTTAAGTTTAAGACTTAACCTTAATACTTTACCCTAAGACGTAAGCCAAAAACTTAACCCTAAGACTTAACCCTAAAGACTTAACTATAAGACTTAACCCTAAGTCTTAACCTTAAGACCTAACTTTAATATTCAAACTTAACACTTAACCTTAGGAGTTAACCCTTAGACTTAACCTTATAACTTAACCCTAAGACATAACATTAAGAGGTAACCATAAGACTTAACTGTAAGACTTAACCTGACACTTAACATTAAGACTTAACCCTAAGAAACAATCCTAAAACTTAACCCTAAGGATTAAGATAATGACTTCACCTTAAGACTTGATCCTAAGACTTCACCTTAAGACTTATCCCTAAGACATAACCCTAAGACTTAAATTTACGACTTAACCATAAGACTTAACCCTAAGACTTATCCCTAAGACATAACCCTAAGACTTAAATTTAGGACTTAACCACAAGACTTAACCCTAAGACTTAATACTAATACTTAACCTAAGACTTAACCCTGAGACTTAACCTTAAGACTTAACCCTAAGATTTAACCTTAAGACTTAACCCTAAGACTTATCCCTGAGACTTAACCCTAAGACTTATCCCTGAGACTTAACCCTAAGACTTATCCCCAAACCTTAACCTTAAGACTTATTATTAAGATTTAAATTTAAGACTGAATCTTAAGACATAATACTAAGGCTTAACCTTAAGACTTATCCCTAAGACTTAACCCTGAGAATTTAATATAAGACTGAACCTTAGGATGTAACCCTAAGACTTAACACTATAACTTAACCGAAGACAACACTAAGACTTAAATTTAAGACTAAACTTTTAGACTTAACCCTAAGACGTAAACTTAAGAATTAAACATAAATCTTAACCCTGACACTTAACCCTAAGACGTATCCCAAAGACTTAAATTTAAGACTTAAACCTAAGACTCAAACCCTAGGACTTAAGATTTAACCTTAAGACTTAACACAAAGATTTAACCCTAAGATTTAGATTTATGAGTTAACCTTAAGACTTAATCCTAAGACTTAACACTAAGACTTAACCTTAAGACATAACCATAACACTTAAATCTAAGACTTAACCTTAACACTTAACCGTAAGACATAACCTTAAGATTTAACGCTAAGACTCAAATTTACGTCTTATCCTTAAGGCTTAACCCTAAGACTTAAATTTAGGTCTTAACCTTAACAGTTAACCCTAAGACTTAACCCTGAGACTTAAACCTAAGACTTAACCCTAAGACATAACCCTGAGACTTAACCTTAAGACTTAACCTTAAAACTTAACCCTAGGACTTGAACTTAAGACTTAACCTTAAGACTTATCCCTAAGACTTAACCCTGAGACTTAAACCTAATACTTAATCTTAGAGACTTAACCCTTAGACTTAACCTTAAGACTTAACCCTAACACTTATAATTAAGACTTAACCTTGTGACTTAACCTTAAAAACTAAACCTGAGACTTAACCCTAAGACTTAAACTTAAAACTTAACCCTAAGACTTAACCCTATGATTTAAACCTAAGACTTAACTTAAACATAAGACTTAACCCTAAGGCATAACCCTGAGACTTAACCCTACGACTGAACCCTAAGACTAAACCCTAAGACTTAACCTTAAGACTTAACCCTAAGTCTTAACCCTGAGATTAACCGTGAGACTTAACCCAAAGATTTATCCCCAAGACTTAAAATTAAGACTTAAACTTATGACATAACCATAAGAGTTAACCCTGAGATTAAATCTTATGACTTTAACCCTAAGACTTAATATTAATACTTAACCTTAAGACAACACCCTAAGACTTAACCCTAAGACAATAAACCTAAGACGTAACCTTAAATACTTAACTCTAAGTCTTAACCTTAAGACTTAACCCTAAGACATAACTCTAAGACTTAATCTTAAGTCTTAACCTTAAGACCTAACCCTAAGATTTAACCTTAAGACGTGATCTTTAGGACATAACCCTAAGAATTAACCCTAAGACTTAAATTTAATACTTAACCCTAAGACTTAACCCTAAGACTTAATCCTAAGACATAACCCTGAGACTGAAACCTAAGACTTAACCTTAATGCTTAACCCTAAGTCATAACCCTGAGACTTAACATTGAAACTTAGCCTTGAAACTTAACCCTGAGACTTAACCCTAAGCCATATCCCCAAGACTTAACTCTAAGACGTAAACCTAAGACTCAATCCATAAGACTTAACCTTAAGACTTAACCCTAAGTCTCAGCCTTAAGACAGAACCTTACGACTTAACCCTGGGACTTAACCTTGAGACCTTACCTTGAGCCTTAACCCTGAGACTTATCCCTAAGACTTAACCATGAGACTTAACCTTCAGATTTACCGTTAAGTCTTAACTACAAGACTAAACCTTAAAACATAACCTTAAGACTTAACCGTAAGACATAAACCTGAGACTTAACCCTAAGACTTAACTAGAAGACTTAACCCTAAAACTTAACCTTAAGACTTAACCATAAAAATTAAGCCTAAGACTTAACCCTAAAACTTAACCGTAAGGCTCAACCTTAAGACTTGACGTTAAGACTTAAGTTTAAGACTTAACCTTAATACTTTACCCTAAGACGTAAGCCAAAAACTTAACCCTAAGACTTAACCCTAAAGACTTAACTATAAGACTTAACCCTAAGTCTTAACCTTAAGACCTAACTTTAATATTCAAACTTAACACTTAACCTTAGGAGTTAACCCTTAGACTTAACCTTATAACTTAACCCTAAGACATAACATTAAGAGGTAACCATAAGACTTAACTGTAAGACTTAACCTGACACTTAACATTAAGACTTAACCCTAAGAAACAATCCTAAAACTTAACCCTAAGGATTAACATAATGACTTCACCTTAAGACTTGATCCTAAGACTTCACCTTAAGACTTATCCCTAAGACATAACCCTAAGACTTAAATTTACGACTTAACCATAAGACTTAACCCTAAGACTTATCCCTAAGACATAACCCTAAGACTTAAATTTAGGACTTAACCACAAGACTTAACCCTAAGACTTAATACTAATACTTAACCTAAGACTTAACCCTGAGACTTAACCTTAAGACTTAACCCTAAGATTTAACCTTAAGACTTAACCCTAAGACTTATCCCTGAGACTTAACCCTAAGACTTATCCCTGAGACTTAACCCTAAGACTTATCCCCAAACCTTAACCTTAAGACTTATTATTAAGATTTAAATTTAAGACTGAATCTTAAGACATAATACTAAGGCTTAACCTTAAGACTTATCCCTAAGACTTAACCCTGAGAATTTAATATAAGACTGAACCTTAGGATGTAACCCTAAGACTTAACACTATAACTTAACCGAAGACAACACTAAGACTTAAATTTAAGACTAAACTTTTAGACTTAACCCTAAGACGTAAACTTAAGAATTAAACATAAATCTTAACCCTGACACTTAACCCTAAGACGTATCCCAAAGACTTAAATTTAAGACTTAAACCTAAGACTCAAACCCTAGGACTTAAGATTTAACCTTAAGACTTAACACAAAGATTTAACCCTAAGATTTAGATTTATGAGTTAACCTTAAGACTTAATCCTAAGACTTAACACTAAGACTTAACCTTAAGACATAACCATAACACTTAAATCTAAGACTTAACCTTAACACTTAACCGTAAGACATAACCTTAAGATTTAACGCTAAGACTCAAATTTACGTCTTATCCTTAAGGCTTAACCCTAAGACTTAAATTTAGGTCTTAACCTTAACAGTTAACCCTAAGACTTAACCCTGAGACTTAAACCTAAGACTTAACCCTAAGACATAACCCTGAGACTTAACCTTAAGACTTAACCTTAAAACTTAACCCTAGGACTTGAACTTAAGACTTAACCTTAAGACTTATCCCTAAGACTTAACCCTGAGACTTAAACCTAATACTTAATCTTAGAGACTTAACCCTTAGACTTAACCTTAAGACTTAACCCTAACACTTATAATTAAGACTTAACCTTAAGACTTAACCTTGTGACTTAACCTTAAAAACTAAACCTGAGACTTAACCCTAAGACTTAAACTTAAAACTTAACCCTAAGACTTAACCCTATGATTTAAACCTAAGACTTAACTTAAACATAAGACTTAACCCTAAGGCATAACCCTGAGACTTAACCCTACGACTGAACCCTAAGACTAAACCCTAAGACTTAACCTTAAGACTTAACCCTAAGTCTTAACCCTGAGATTAACCGTGAGACTTAACCCAAAGATTTATCCCCAAGACTTAAAATTAAGACTTAAACTTATGACATAGCCATAAGAGTTAACCCTGAGATTAAATCTTATGACTTTAACCCTAAGACTTAATATTAATACTTAACCTTAAGACAACACCCTAAGACTTAACCCTAAGACAATAAACCTAAGACGTAACCTTAAATACTTAACTCTAAGTCTTAACCTTAAGACTTAACCCTAAGACATAACTCTAAGACTTAATCTTAAGTCTTAACCTTAAGACCTAACCCTAAGATTTAACCTTAAGACGTGATCTTTAGGACATAACCCTAAGAATTAACCCTAAGACTTAAATTTAATACTTAACCCTAAGACTTAATCCTAAGACATAACCCTGAGACTGAAACCTAAGACTTAACCTTAATGCTTAACCCTAAGTCATAACCCTGAGACTTAACATTGAAACTTAGCCTTGAAACTTAACCCTGAGACTTAACCCTAAGCCATATCCCCAAGACTTAACTCTAAGACGTAAACCTAAGACTCAATCCATAAGACTTAACCTTAAGACTTAACCCTAAGTCTCAGCCTTAAGACAGAACCTTACGACTTAACCCTGGGACTTAACCTTGAGACCTTACCTTGAGCCTTAACCCTGAGACTTATCCCTAAGACTTAACCATGAGACTTAACCTTCAGATTTACCGTTAAGTCTTAACTACAAGACTAAACCTTAAAACATAACCTTAAGACTTAACCGTAAGACATAAACCTGAGACTTAACCCTAAGACTTAACTAGAAGACTTAACCCTAAAACTTAACCTTAAGACTTAACCATAAAAATTAAGCCTAAGACTTAACCCTAAAACTTAACCGTAAGGCTCAACCTTAAGACTTGACGTTAAGACTTAAGTTTAAGACTTAACCTTAATACTTTACCCTAAGACGTAAGCCAAAAACTTAACCCTAAGACTTAACCCTAAAGACTTAACTATAAGACTTAACCCTAAGTCTTAACCTTAAGACCTAACTTTAATATTCAAACTTAACACTTAACCTTAGGAGTTAACCCTTAGACTTAACCTTATAACTTAACCCTAAGACATAACATTAAGAGGTAACCATAAGACTTAACTGTAAGACTTAACCTGACACTTAACATTAAGACTTAACCCTAAGAAACAATCCTAAAACTTAACCCTAAGGATTAAGATAATGACTTCACCTTAAGACTTGATCCTAAGACTTCACCTTAAGACTTATCCCTAAGACATAACCCTAAGACTTAAATTTACGACTTAACCATAAGACTTAACCCTAAGACTTATCCCTAAGACATAACCCTAAGACTTAAATTTAGGACTTAACCACAAGACTTAACCCTAAGACTTAATACTAATACTTAACCTAAGACTTAACCCTGAGACTTAACCTTAAGACTTAACCCTAAGATTTAACCTTAAGACTTAACCCTAAGACTTATCCCTGAGACTTAACCCTAAGACTTATCCCTGAGACTTAACCCTAAGACTTATCCCCAAACCTTAACCTTAAGACTTATTATTAAGATTTAAATTTAAGACTGAATCTTAAGACATAATACTAAGGCTTAACCTTAAGACTTATCCCTAAGACTTAACCCTGAGAATTTAATATAAGACTGAACCTTAGGATGTAACCCTAAGACTTAACACTATAACTTAACCGAAGACAACACTAAGACTTAAATTTAAGACTAAACTTTTAGACTTAACCCTAAGACGTAAACTTAAGAATTAAACATAAATCTTAACCCTGACACTTAACCCTAAGACGTATCCCAAAGACTTAAATTTAAGACTTAAACCTAAGACTCAAACCCTAGGACTTAAGATTTAACCTTAAGACTTAACACAAAGATTTAACCCTAAGATTTAGATTTATGAGTTAACCTTAAGACTTAATCCTAAGACTTAACACTAAGACTTAACCTTAAGACATAACCATAACACTTAAATCTAAGACTTAACCTTAACACTTAACCGTAAGACATAACCTTAAGATTTAACGCTAAGACTCAAATTTACGTCTTATCCTTAAGGCTTAACCCTAAGACTTAAATTTAGGTCTTAACCTTAACAGTTAACCCTAAGACTTAACCCTGAGACTTAAACCTAAGACATAACCCTGAGACTTAACCTTAAGACTTAACCTTAAAACTTAACCCTAGGACTTGAATTTAAGATTTAACCTTAAGACTTATCCCTAAGACTTAACCCTGAGACTTAAACCTAATACTTAATCTTAGAGACTTAACCCTTAGACTTAACCTTAAGACTTAACCCTAACACTTATAATTAAGACTTAACCTTAAGACTTAACCTTGTGACTTAACCTTAAAAACTAAACCTGAGACTTAACCCTAAGACTTAAACTTAAAACTTAACCCTAAGACTTAACCCTATGATTTAAACCTAAGACTTAACTTAAACATAAGACTTAACCCTAAGGCATAACCCTGAGACTTAACCCTACGACTGAACCCTAAGACTAAACCCTAAGACTTAACCTTAAGACTTAACCCTAAGTCTTAACCCTGAGATTAACCGTGAGACTTAACCCAAGGATTTATCCCCAAGACTTAAAATTAAGACTTAAACTTATGACATAACCATAAGAGTTAACCCTGAGATTAAATCTTATGGCTTTAACCCTAAGACTTAATATTAATACTTAACCTTAAGACAACACCCTAAGACTTAACCCTAAGACAATAAACCTAAGACGTAACCTTAAATACTTAACTCTAAGTCTTAACCTTAAGACTTAACCCTAAGACATAACTCTAAGACTTAATCTTAAGTCTTAACCTTAAGACCTAACCCTAAGATTTAACCTTAAGACGTGATCTTTAGGACATAACCCTAAGAATTAACCCTAAGACTTAAATTTAATACTTAACCCTAAGACTTAACCCTAAGACTTAATCCTAAGACATAACCCTGAGACTGAAACCTAAGACTTAACCTTAATGCTTAACCCTAAGTCATAACCCTGAGACTTAACATTGAAACTTAGCCTTGAAACTTAACCCTGAGACTTAACCCTAAGCCATATCCCCAAGACTTAACTCTAAGACGTAAACCTAAGACTCAATCCATAAGACTTAACCTTAAGACTTAACCCTAAGTCTCAGCCTTAAGACAGAACCTTACGACTTAACCCTGGGACTTAACCTTGAGACCTTACCTTGAGCCTTAACCCTGAGACTTATCCCTAAGACTTAACCATGAGACTTAACCTTCAGATTTACCGTTAAGTCTTAACTACAAGACTAAACCTTAAAACATAACCTTAAGACTTAACCGTAAGACATAAACCTGAGACTTAACCCTAAGACTTAACTAGAAGACGTAACCCTAAAACTTAACCTTAAGACTTAACCATAAAAATTAAGCCTAAGACTTAACCCTAAAACTTAACCTTAAGGCTCAACCTTAAGACTTGACGTTAAGACTTAAGTTTAAGACTTAACCTTAATACTTTACCCTAAGACGTAAGCCAAAAACTTAACCCTAAGACTTAACCCTAAAGACTTAACTATAAGACTTAACCCTAAGTCTTAACCTTAAGACCTAACTTTAATATTCAAACTTAACACTTAACCTTAGGAGTTAACCCTTAGACTTAACCTTATAACTTAACCCTAAGACATAACATTAAGAGGTAACCATAAGACTTAACTGTAAGACTTAACCTGACACTTAACATTAAGACTTAACCCTAAGAAACAATCCTAAAACTTAACCCTAAGGATTAAGATAATGACTTCACCTTAAGACTTGATCCTAAGACTTCACCTTAAGACTTATCCCTAAGACATAACCCTAAGACTTAAATTTACGACTTAACCATAAGACTTAACCCTAAGACTTATCCCTAAGACATAACCCTAAGACTTAAATTTAGGACTTAACCACAAGACTTAACCCTAAGACTTAATACTAATACTTAACCTAAGACTTAACCCTGAGACTTAACCTTAAGACTTAACCCTAAGATTTAACCTTAAGACTTAACCCTAAGACTTATCCCTGAGACTTAACCCTAAGACTTATCCCTGAGACTTAACCCTAAGACTTATCCCCAAACCTTAACCTTAAGACTTATTATTAAGATTTAAATTTAAGACTGAATCTTAAGACATAATACTAAGGCTTAACCTTAAGACTTATCCCTAAGACTTAACCCTGAGAATTTAATATAAGACTGAACCTTAGGATGTAACCCTAAGACTTAACACTATAACTTAACCGAAGACAACACTAAGACTTAAATTTAAGACTAAACTTTTAGACTTAACCCTAAGACGTAAACTTAAGAATTAAACATAAATCTTAACCCTGACACTTAACCCTAAGACGTATCCCAAAGACTTAAATTTAAGACTTAAACCTAAGACTCAAACCCTAGGACTTAAGATTTAACCTTAAGACTTAACACAAAGATTTAACCCTAAGATTTAGATTTATGAGTTAACCTTAAGACTTAATCCTAAGACTTAACACTAAGACTTAACCTTAAGACATAACCATAACACTTAAATCTAAGACTTAACCTTAACACTTAACCGTAAGACATAACCTTAAGATTTAACGCTAAGACTCAAATTTACGTCTTATCCTTAAGGCTTAACCCTAAGACTTAAATTTAGGTCTTAACCTTAACAGTTAACCCTAAGACTTAACCCTGAGACTTAAACCTAAGACTTAACCCTAAGACATAACCCTGAGACTTAACCTTAAGACTTAACCTTAAAACTTAACCCTAGGACTTGAATTTAAGACTTAACCTTAAGACTTATCCCTAAGACTTAACCCTGAGACTTAAACCTAATACTTAATCTTAGAGACTTAACCCTTAGACTTAACCTTAAGACTTAACCCTAAGACACTTATAATTAAGACTTAACCTTGTGACTTAACCTTAAAAACTAAACCTGAGACTTAACCCTAAGACTTAAACTTAAAACTTAACCCTAAGACTTAACCCTAAAGACTTAACTATAAGACTTAACCCTAAGTCTTAACCTTAAGACCTAACTTTAATATTCAAACTTAACACTTAACCTTAGGAGTTAACCCTTAGACTTAACCTTATAACTTAACCCTAAGACATAACATTAAGAGGTAACCATAAGACTTAACTGTAAGACTTAACCTGACACTTAACATTAAGACTTAACCCTAAGAAACAATCCTAAAACTTAACCCTAAGGATTAACATAATGACTTCACCTTAAGACTTGATCCTAAGACTTCACCTTAAGACTTATCCCTAAGACATAACCCTAAGACTTAAATTTACGACTTAACCATAAGACTTAACCCTAAGACTTATCCCTAAGACATAACCCTAAGACTTAAATTTAGGACTTAACCACAAGACTTAACCCTAAGACTTAATACTAATACTTAACCTAAAACTTAACCCTGAGACTTAACCTTAAGACTTAACCCTAAGATTTAACCTTAAGACTTAACCCTAAGACTTATCCCTGAGACTTAACCCTAAGACTTATCCCTGAGACTTAACCCTAAGACTTATCCCCAAACCTTAACCTTAAGACTTATTATTAAGATTTAAATTTAAGACTGAATCTTAAGACATAATACTAAGGCTTAACCTTAAGACTTATCCCTAAGACTTAACCCTGAGAATTTAATATAAGACTGAACCTTAGGATGTAACCCTAAGACTTAACACTATAACTTAACCGAAGACAACACTAAGACTTAAATTTAAGACTAAACTTTTAGACTTAACCCTAAGACGTAAACTTAAGAATTAAACATAAATCTTAACCCTGACACTTAACCCTAAGACGTATCCCAAAGACTTAAATTTAAGACTTAAACCTAAGACTCAAACCCTAGGACTTAAGATTTAACCTTAAGACTTAACACAAAGATTTAACCCTAAGATTTAGATTTATGAGTTAACCTTAAGACTTAATCCTAAGACTTAACACTAAGACTTAACCTTAAGACATAACCATAACACTTAAATCTAAGACTTAACCTTAACACTTAACCGTAAGACATAACCTTAAGATTTAACGCTAAGACTCAAATTTACGTCTTATCCTTAAGGCTTAACCCTAAGACTTAAATTTAGGTCTTAACCTTAACAGTTAACCCTAAGACTTAACCCTGAGACTTAAACCTAAGACTTAACCCTAAGACATAACCCTGAGACTTAACCTTAAGACTTAACCTTAAAACTTAACCCTAGGACTTGAATTTAAGACTTAACCTTAAGACTTATCCCTAAGACTTAACCCTGAGACTTAAACCTAATACTTAATCTTAGAGACTTAACCCTTAGACTTAACCTTAAGACTTAACCCTAACACTTATAATTAAGACTTAACCTTAAGACTTAACCTTGTGACTTAACCTTAAAAACTAAACCTGAGACTTAACCCTAAGACTTAAACTTAAAACTTAACCCTAAGACTTAACCCTATGATTTAAACCTAAGACTTAACTTAAACATAAGACTTAACCCTAAGGCATAACCCTGAGACTTAACCCTACGACTGAACCCTAAGACTAAACCCTAAGACTTAACCTTAAGACTTAACCCTAAGTCTTAACCCTGAGATTAACCGTGAGACTTAACCCAAGGATTTATCCCCAAGACTTAAAATTAAGACTTAAACTTATGACATAACCATAAGAGTTAACCCTGAGATTAAATCTTATGACTTTAACCCTAAGACTTAATATTAATACTTAACCTTAAGACAACACCCTAAGACTTAACCCTAAGACAATAAACCTAAGACGTAACCTTAAATACTTAACTCTAAGTCTTAACCTTAAGACTTAACCCTAAGACATAACTCTAAGACTTAATCTTAAGTCTTAACCTTAAGACCTAACCCTAAGATTTAACCTTAAGACGTGATCTTTAGGACATAACCCTAAGAATTAACCCTAAGACTTAAATTTAATACTTAACCCTAAGACTTAACCCTAAGACTTAATCCTAAGACATAACCCTGAGACTGAAACCTAAGACTTAACCTTAATGCTTAACCCTAAGTCATAACCCTGAGACTTAACATTGAAACTTAGCCTTGAAACTTAACCCTGAGACTTAACCCTAAGCCATATCCCCAAGACTTAACTCTAAGACGTAAACCTAAGACTCAATCCATAAGACTTAACCTTAAGACTTAACCCTAAGTCTCAGCCTTAAGACAGAACCTTACGACTTAACCCTGGGACTTAACCTTGAGACCTTACCTTGAGCCTTAACCCTGAGACTTATCCCTAAGACTTAACCATGAGACTTAACCTTCAGATTTACCGTTAAGTCTTAACTACAAGACTAAACCTTAAAACATAACCTTAAGACTTAACCGTAAGACATAAACCTGAGACTTAACCCTAAGACTTAACTAGAAGACTTAACCCTAAAACTTAACCTTAAGACTTAACCATAAAAATTAAGCCTAAGACTTAACCCTAAAACTTAACCTTAAGGCTCAACCTTAAGACTTGACGTTAAGACTTAAGTTTAAGACTTAACCTTAATACTTTACCCTAAGACGTAAGCCAAAAACTTAACCCTAAGACTTAACCCTAAAGACTTAACTATAAGACTTAACCCTAAGTCTTAACCTTAAGACCTAACTTTAATATTCAAACTTAACACTTAACCTTAGGAGTTAACCCTTAGACTTAACCTTATAACTTAACCCTAAGACATAACATTAAGAGGTAACCATAAGACTTAACTGTAAGACTTAACCTGACACTTAACATTAAGACTTAACCCTAAGAAACAATCCTAAAACTTAACCCTAAGGATTAACATAATGACTTCACCTTAAGACTTGATCCTAAGACTTCACCTTAAGACTTATCCCTAAGACATAACCCTAAGACTTAAATTTACGACTTAACCATAAGACTTAACCCTAAGACTTATCCCTAAGACATAACCCTAAGACTTAAATTTAGGACTTAACCACAAGACTTAACCCTAAGACTTAATACTAATACTTAACCTAAGACTTAACCCTGAGACTTAACCTTAAGACTTAACCCTAAGATTTAACCTTAAGACTTAACCCTAAGACTTATCCCTGAGACTTAACCCTAAGACTTATCCCCAAACCTTAACCTTAAGACTTATTATTAAGATTTAAATTTAAGACTGAATCTTAAGACATAATACTAAGGCTTAACCTTAAGACTTATCCCTAAGACTTAACCCTGAGAATTTAATATAAGACTGAACCTTAGGATGTAACCCTAAGACTTAACACTATAACTTAACCGAAGACAACACTAAGACTTAAATTTAAGACTAAACTTTTAGACTTAACCCTAAGACGTAAACTTAAGAATTAAACATAAATCTTAACCCTGACACTTAACCCTAAGACGTATCCCAAAGACTTAAATTTAAGACTTAAACCTAAGACTCAAACCCTAGGACTTAAGATTTAACCTTAAGACTTAACACAAAGATTTAACCCTAAGATTTAGATTTATGAGTTAACCTTAAGACTTAATCCTAAGACTTAACACTAAGACTTAACCTTAAGACATAACCATAACACTTAAATCTAAGACTTAACCTTAACACTTAACCGTAAGACATAACCTTAAGATTTAACGCTAAGACTCAAATTTACGTCTTATCCTTAAGGCTTAACCCTAAGACTTAAATTTAGGTCTTAACCTTAACAGTTAACCCTAAGACTTAACCCTGAGACTTAAACCTAAGACATAACCCTGAGACTTAACCTTAAGACTTAACCTTAAAACTTAACCCTAGGACTTGAATTTAAGACTTAACCTTAAGACTTATCCCTAAGACTTAACCCTGAGACTTAAACCTAATACTTAATCTTAGAGACTTAACCCTTAGACTTAACCTTAAGACTTAACCCTAACACTTATAATTAAGACTTAACCTTGTGACTTAACCTTAAAAACTAAACCTGAGACTTAACCCTAAGACTTAAACTTAAAACTTAACCCTAAGACTTAACCCTATGATTTAAACCTAAGACTTAACTTAAACATAAGACTTAACCCTAAGGCATAACCCTGAGACTTAACCCTACGACTGAACCCTAAGACTAAACCCTAAGACTTAACCTTAAGACTTAACCCTAAGTCTTAACCCTGAGATTAACCGTGAGACTTAACCCAAAGATTTATCCCCAAGACTTAAAATTAAGACTTAAACTTATGACATAGCCATAAGAGTTAACCCTGAGATTAAATCTTATGGCTTTAACCCTAAGACTTAATATTAATACTTAACCTTAAGACAACACCCTAAGACTTAACCCTAAGACAATAAACCTAAGACGTAACCTTAAATACTTAACTCTAAGTCTTAACCTTAAGACTTAACCCTAAGACATAACTCTAAGACTTAATCTTAAGTCTTAACCTTAAGACCTAACCCTAAGATTTAACCTTAAGACGTGATCTTTAGGACATAACCCTAAGAATTAACCCTAAGACTTAAATTTAATACTTAACCCTAAGACTTAACCCTAAGACTTAATCCTAAGACATAACCCTGAGACTGAAACCTAAGACTTAACCTTAATGCTTAACCCTAAGTCATAACCCTGAGACTTAACATTGAAACTTAGCCTTGAAACTTAACCCTGAGACTTAACCCTAAGCCATATCCCCAAGACTTAACTCTAAGACGTAAACCTAAGACTCAATCCATAAGACTTAACCTTAAGACTTAACCCTAAGTCTCAGCCTTAAGACAGAACCTTACGACTTAACCCTGGGACTTAACCTTGAGACCTTACCTTGAGCCTTAACCCTGAGACTTATCCCTAAGACTTAACCATGAGACTTAACCTTCAGATTTACCGTTAAGTCTTAACTACAAGACTAAACCTTAAAACATAACCTTAAGACTTAACCGTAAGACATAAACCTGAGACTTAACCCTAAGACTTAACTAGAAGACTTAACCCTAAAACTTAACCTTAAGACTTAACCATAAAAATTAAGCCTAAGACTTAACCCTAAAACTTAACCTTAAGGCTCAACCTTAAGACTTGACGTTAAGACTTAAGTTTAAGACTTAACCTTAATACTTTACCCTAAGACGTAAGCCAAAAACTTAACCCTAAGACTTAACCCTAAAGACTTAACTATAAGACTTAACCCTAAGTCTTAACCTTAAGACCTAACTTTAATATTCAAACTTAACACTTAACCTTAGGAGTTAACCCTTAGACTTAACCTTATAACTTAACCCTAAGACATAACATTAAGAGGTAACCATAAGACTTAACTGTAAGACTTAACCTGACACTTAACATTAAGACTTAACCCTAAGAAACAATCCTAAAACTTAACCCTAAGGATTAACATAATGACTTCACCTTAAGACTTGATCCTAAGACTTCACCTTAAGACTTATCCCTAAGACATAACCCTAAGACTTAAATTTACGACTTAACCATAAGACTTAACCCTAAGACTTATCCCTAAGACATAACCCTAAGACTTAAATTTAGGACTTAACCACAAGACTTAACCCTAAGACTTAATACTAATACTTAACCTAAGACTTAACCCTGAGACTTAACCTTAAGACTTAACCCTAAGATTTAACCTTAAGACTTAACCCTAAGACTTATCCCTGAGACTTAACCCTAAGACTTATCCCTGAGACTTAACCCTAAGACTTATCCCCAAACCTTAACCTTAAGACTTATTATTAAGATTTAAATTTAAGACTGAATCTTAAGACATAATACTAAGGCTTAACCTTAAGACTTATCCCTAAGACTTAACCCTGAGAATTTAATATAAGACTGAACCTTAGGATGTAACCCTAAGACTTAACACTATAACTTAACCGAAGACAACACTAAGACTTAAATTTAAGACTAAACTTTTAGACTTAACCCTAAGACGTAAACTTAAGAATTAAACATAAATCTTAACCCTGACACTTAACCCTAAGACGTATCCCAAAGACTTAAATTTAAGACTTAAACCTAAGACTCAAACCCTAGGACTTAAGATTTAACCTTAAGACTTAACACAAAGATTTAACCCTAAGATTTAGATTTATGAGTTAACCTTAAGACTTAATCCTAAGACTTAACACTAAGACTTAACCTTAAGACATAACCATAACACTTAAATCTAAGACTTAACCTTAACACTTAACCGTAAGACATAACCTTAAGATTTAACGCTAAGACTCAAATTTACGTCTTATCCTTAAGGCTTAACCCTAAGACTTAAATTTAGGTCTTAACCTTAACAGTTAACCCTAAGACTTAACCCTGAGACTTAAACCTAAGACTTAACCCTAAGACATAACCCTGAGACTTAACCTTAAGACTTAACCTTAAAACTTAACCCTAGGACTTGAATTTAAGACTTAACCTTAAGACTTATCCCTAAGACTTAACCCTGAGACTTAAACCTAATACTTAATCTTAGAGACTTAACCCTTAGACTTAACCTTAAGACTTAACCCTAACACTTATAATTAAGACTTAACCTTGTGACTTAACCTTAAAAACTAAACCTGAGACTTAACCCTAAGACTTAAACTTAAAACTTAACCCTAAGACTTAACCCTAAAGACTTAACTATAAGACTTAACCCTAAGTCTTAACCTTAAGACCTAACTTTAATATTCAAACTTAACACTTAACCTTAGGAGTTAACCCTTAGACTTAACCTTATAACTTAACCCTAAGACATAACATTAAGAGGTAACCATAAGACTTAACTGTAAGACTTAACCTGACACTTAACATTAAGACTTAACCCTAAGAAACAATCCTAAAACTTAACCCTAAGGATTAACATAATGACTTCACCTTAAGACTTGATCCTAAGACTTCACCTTAAGACTTATCCCTAAGACATAACCCTAAGACTTAAATTTACGACTTAACCATAAGACTTAACCCTAAGACTTATCCCTAAGACATAACCCTAAGACTTAAATTTAGGACTTAACCACAAGACTTAACCCTAAGACTTAATACTAATACTTAACCTAAAACTTAACCCTGAGACTTAACCTTAAGACTTAACCCTAAGATTTAACCTTAAGACTTAACCCTAAGACTTATCCCTGAGACTTAACCCTAAGACTTATCCCTGAGACTTAACCCTAAGACTTATCCCCAAACCTTAACCTTAAGACTTATTATTAAGATTTAAATTTAAGACTGAATCTTAAGACATAATACTAAGGCTTAACCTTAAGACTTATCCCTAAGACTTAACCCTGAGAATTTAATATAAGACTGAACCTTAGGATGTAACCCTAAGACTTAACACTATAACTTAACCGAAGACAACACTAAGACTTAAATTTAAGACTAAACTTTTAGACTTAACCCTAAGACGTAAACTTAAGAATTAAACATAAATCTTAACCCTGACACTTAACCCTAAGACGTATCCCAAAGACTTAAATTTAAGACTTAAACCTAAGACTCAAACCCTAGGACTTAAGATTTAACCTTAAGACTTAACACAAAGATTTAACCCTAAGATTTAGATTTATGAGTTAACCTTAAGACTTAATCCTAAGACTTAACACTAAGACTTAACCTTAAGACATAACCATAACACTTAAATCTAAGACTTAACCTTAACACTTAACCGTAAGACATAACCTTAAGATTTAACGCTAAGACTCAAATTTACGTCTTATCCTTAAGGCTTAACCCTAAGACTTAAATTTAGGTCTTAACCTTAACAGTTAACCCTAAGACTTAACCCTGAGACTTAAACCTAAGACTTAACCCTAAGACATAACCCTGAGACTTAACCTTAAGACTTAACCTTAAAACTTAACCCTAGGACTTGAATTTAAGACTTAACCTTAAGACTTATCCCTAAGACTTAACCCTGAGACTTAAACCTAATACTTAATCTTAGAGACTTAACCCTTAGACTTAACCTTAAGACTTAACCCTAACACTTATAATTAAGACTTAACCTTAAGACTTAACCTTGTGACTTAACCTTAAAAACTAAACCTGAGACTTAACCCTAAGACTTAAACTTAAAACTTAACCCTAAGACTTAACCCTATGATTTAAACCTAAGACTTAACTTAAACATAAGACTTAACCCTAAGGCATAACCCTGAGACTTAACCCTACGACTGAACCCTAAGACTAAACCCTAAGACTTAACCTTAAGACTTTAACCCTAAGTCTTAACCCTGAGATTAACCGTGAGACTTAACCCAAGGATTTATCCCCAAGACTTAAAATTAAGACTTAAACTTATGACATAACCATAAGAGTTAACCCTGAGATTAAATCTTATGACTTTAACCCTAAGACTTAATATTAATACTTAACCTTAAGACAACACCCTAAGACTTAACCCTAAGACAATAAACCTAAGATGTAACCTTAAATACTTAACTCTAAGTCTTAACCTTAAGACTTAACCCTAAGACATAACTCTAAGACTTAATCTTAAGTCTTAACCTTAAGACCTAACCCTAAGATTTAACCTTAAGACGTGATCTTTAGGACATAACCCTAAGAATTAACCCTAAGACTTAAATTTAATACTTAACCCTAAGACTTAACCCTAAGACTTAATCCTAAGACATAACCCTGAGACTGAAACCTAAGACTTAACCTTAATGCTTAACCCTAAGTCATAACCCTGAGACTTAACATTGAAACTTAGCCTTGAAACTTAACCCTGAGACTTAACCCTAAGCCATATCCCCAAGACTTAACTCTAAGACGTAAACCTAAGACTCAATCCATAAGACTTAACCTTAAGACTTAACCCTAAGTCTCAGCCTTAAGACAGAACCTTACGACTTAACCCTGGGACTTAACCTTGAGACCTTACCTTGAGCCTTAACCCTGAGACTTATCCCTAAGACTTAACCATGAGACTTAACCTTCAGATTTACCGTTAAGTCTTAACTACAAGACTAAACCTTAAAACATAACCTTAAGACTTAACCGTAAGACATAAACCTGAGACTTAACCCTAAGACTTAACTAGAAGACTTAACCCTAAAACTTAACCTTAAGACTTAACCATAAAAATTAAGCCTAAGACTTAACCCTAAAACTTAACCTTAAGGCTCAACCTTAAGACTTGACGTTAAGACTTAAGTTTAAGACTTAACCTTAACACTTTACCCTAAGACGTAAGCCAAAAACTTAACCCTAAGACTTAACCCTAAAGACTTAACTATAAGACTTAACCCTAAGTCTTAACCTTAAGACCTAACTTTAATATTCAAACTTAACACTTAACCTTAGGAGTTAACCCTTAGACTTAACCTTATAACTTAACCCTAAGACATAACATTAAGAGGTAACCATAAGACTTAACTGTAAGACTTAACCTGACACTTAACATTAAGACTTAACCCTAAGAAACAATCCTAAAACTTAACCCTAAGGATTAACATAATGACTTCACCTTAAGACTTGATCCTAAGACTTCACCTTAAGACTTATCCCTAAGACATAACCCTAAGACTTAAATTTAGGACTTAACCACAAGACTTAACCCTAAGACTTAATACTAATACTTAACCTAAGACTTAACCCTGAGACTTAACCTTAAGACTTAACCCTAAGATTTAACCTTAAGACTTAACCCTAAGACTTATCCCTGAGACTTAACCCTAAGACTTATCCCTGAGACTTAACCCTAAGACTTATCCCCAAACCTTAACCTTAAGACTTATTATTAAGATTTAAATTTAAGACTGAATCTTAAGACATAATACTAAGGCTTAACCTTAAGACTTATCCCTAAGACTTAACCCTGAGAATTTAATATAAGACTGAACCTTAGGATGTAACCCTAAGACTTAACACTATAACTTAACCGAAGACAACACTAAGACTTAAATTTAAGACTAAACTTTTAGACTTAACCCTAAGACGTAAACTTAAGAATTAAACATAAATCTTAACCCTGACACTTAACCCTAAGACGTATCCCAAAGACTTAAATTTAAGACTTAAACCTAAGACTCAAACCCTAGGACTTAAGATTTAACCTTAAGACTTAACACAAAGATTTAACCCTAAGATTTAGATTTATGAGTTAACCTTAAGACTTAATCCTAAGACTTAACACTAAGACTTAACCTTAAGACATAACCATAACACTTAAATCTAAGACTTAACCTTAACACTTAACCGTAAGACATAACCTTAAGATTTAACGCTAAGACTCAAATTTACGTCTTATCCTTAAGGCTTAACCCTAAGACTTAAATTTAGGTCTTAACCTTAACAGTTAACCCTAAGACTTAACCCTGAGACTTAAACCTAAGACTTAACCCTAAGACATAACCCTGAGACTTAACCTTAAGACTTAACCTTAAAACTTATCCCTAAGATTTAACCCTGAGACTTAAACCTAATACTTAATCTTAGAGACTTAACCCTTAGACTTAACCTTAAGACTTAACCCTAACACTTATAATTAAGACTTAACCTTAAGACTTAACCTTGTGACTTAACCTTAAAAACTAAACCTGAGACTTAACCCTAAGACTTAAACTTAAAACTTAACCCTAAGACTTAACCCTATGATTTAAACCTAAGACTTAACTTAAACATAAGACTTAACCCTAAGGCATAACCCTGAGACTTAACCCTACGACTGAACCCTAAGACTAAACCCTAAGACTTAACCTTAAGACTTAACCCTAAGTCTTAACCCTGAGATTAACCGTGAGACTTAACCCAAGGATTTATCCCCAAGACTTAAAATTAAGACTTAAACTTATGACATAACCATAAGAGTTAACCCTGAGATTAAATCTTATGACTTTAACCCTAAGACTTAATATTAATACTTAACCTTAAGACAACACCCTAAGACTTAACCCTAAGACAATAAACCTAAGACGTAACCTTAAATACTTAACTCTAAGTCTTAACCTTAAGACTTAACCCTAAGACATAACTCTAAGACTTAATCTTAAGTCTTAACCTTAAGACCTAACCCTAAGATTTAACCTTAAGACGTGATCTTTAGGACATAACCCTAAGAATTAACCCTAAGACTTAAATTTAATACTTAACCCTAAGACTTAATCCTAAGACATAACCCTGAGACTGAAACCTAAGACTTAACCTTAATGCTTAACCCTAAGTCATAACCCTGAGACTTAACATTGAAACTTAGCCTTGAAACTTAACCCTGAGACTTAACCCTAAGCCATATCCCCAAGACTTAACTCTAAGACGTAAACCTAAGACTCAATCCATAAGACTTAACCTTAAGACTTAACCCTAAGTCTCAGCCTTAAGACAGAACCTTACGACTTAACCCTGGGACTTAACCTTGAGACCTTACCTTGAGCCTTAACCCTGAGACTTATCCCTAAGACTTAACCATGAGACTTAACCTTCAGATTTACCGTTAAGTCTTAACTACAAGACTAAACCTTAAAACATAACCTTAAGACTTAACCGTAAGACATAAACCTGAGACTTAACCCTAAGACTTAACTAGAAGACTTAACCCTAAAACTTAACCTTAAGACTTAACCATAAAAATTAAGCCTAAGACTTAACCCTAAAACTTAACCTTAAGGCTCAACCTTAAGACTTGACGTTAAGACTTAAGTTTAAGACTTAACCTTAATACTTTACCCTAAGACGTAAGCCAAAAACTTAACCCTAAGACTTAACCCTAAAGACTTAACTATAAGACTTAACCCTAAGTCTTAACCTTAAGACCTAACTTTAATATTCAAACTTAACACTTAACCTTAGGAGTTAACCCTTAGACTTAACCTTATAACTTAACCCTAAGACATAACATTAAGAGGTAACCATAAGACTTAACTGTAAGACTTAACCTGACACTTAACATTAAGACTTAACCCTAAGAAACAATCCTAAAACTTAACCCTAAGGATTAACATAATGACTTCACCTTAAGACTTGATCCTAAGACTTCACCTTAAGACTTATCCCTAAGACATAACCCTAAGACTTAAATTTACGACTTAACCATAAGACTTAACCCTAAGACTTATCCCTAAGACATAACCCTAAGACTTAAATTTAGGACTTAACCACAAGACTTAACCCTAAGACTTAATACTAATACTTAACCTAAGACTTAACCCTGAGACTTAACCTTAAGACTTAACCCTAAGATTTAACCTTAAGACTTAACCCTAAGACTTATCCCTGAGACTTAACCCTAAGACTTATCCCTGAGACTTAACCCTAAGACTTATCCCCAAACCTTAACCTTAAGACTTATTATTAAGATTTAAATTTAAGACTGAATCTTAAGACATAATACTAAGGCTTAACCTTAAGACTTATCCCTAAGACTTAACCCTGAGAATTTAATATAAGACTGAACCTTAGGATGTAACCCTAAGACTTAACACTATAACTTAACCGAAGACAACACTAAGACTTAAATTTAAGACTAAACTTTTAGACTTAACCCTAAGACGTAAACTTAAGAATTAAACATAAATCTTAACCCTGACACTTAACCCTAAGACGTATCCCAAAGACTTAAATTTAAGACTTAAACCTAAGACTCAAACCCTAGGACTTAAGATTTAACCTTAAGACTTAACACAAAGATTTAACCCTAAGATTTAGATTTATGAGTTAACCTTAAGACTTAATCCTAAGACTTAACACTAAGACTTAACCTTAAGACATAACCATAACACTTAAATCTAAGACTTAACCTTAACACTTAACCGTAAGACATAACCTTAAGATTTAACGCTAAGACTCAAATTTACGTCTTATCCTTAAGGCTTAACCCTAAGACTTAAATTTAGGTCTTAACCTTAACAGTTAACCCTAAGACTTAACCCTGAGACTTAAACCTAAGACTTAACCCTAAGACATAACCCTGAGACTTAACCTTAAGACTTAACCTTAAAACTTAACCCTAGGACTTGAATTTAAGACTTAACCTTAAGACTTATCCCTAAGACTTAACCCTGAGACTTAAACCTAATACTTAATCTTAGAGACTTAACCCTTAGACTTAACCTTAAGACTTAACCCTAACACTTATAATTAAGACTTAGCCTTAAGACTTAACCTTGTGACTTAACCTTAAAAACTAAACCTGAGACTTAACCCTAAAACTTAAACTTAAAACTTAACCCTAAGACTTAACCCTATGATTTAAACCTAAGACTTAACTTAAACATAAGACTTAACCCTAAGGCATAACCCTGAGACTTAACCCTACGACTGAACCCTAAGACTAAACCCTAAGACTTAACCTTAAGACTTAACCCTAAGTCTTAACCCTGAGATTAACCGTGAGACTTAACCCAAAGATTTATCCCCAAGACTTAAAATTAAGACTTAAACTTATGACATAGCCATAAGAGTTAACCCTGAGATTAAATCTTATGACTTTAACCCTAAGACTTAATATTAATACTTAACCTTAAGACAACACCCTAAGACTTAACCCTAAGACAATAAACCTAAGACGTAACCTTAAATACTTAACTCTAAGTCTTAACCTTAAGACTTAACCCTAAGACATAACTCTAAGACTTAATCTTAAGTCTTAACCTTAAGACCTAACCCTAAGATTTAACCTTAAGACGTGATCTTTAGGACATAACCCTAAGAATTAACCCTAAGACTTAAATTTAATACTTAACCCTAAGACTTAACCCTAAGACTTAATCCTAAGACATAACCCTGAGACTGAAACCTAAGACTTAACCTTAATGCTTAACCCTAAGTCATAACCCTGAGACTTAACATTGAAACTTAGCCTTGAAACTTAACCCTGAGACTTAACCCTAAGCCATATCCCCAAGACTTAACTCTAAGACGTAAACCTAAGACTCAATCCATAAGACTTAACCTTAAGACTTAACCCTAAGTCTCAGCCTTAAGACAGAACCTTACGACTTAACCCTGGGACTTAACCTTGAGACCTTACCTTGAGCCTTAACCCTGAGACTTATCCCTAAGACTTAACCATGAGACTTAACCTTCAGATTTACCGTTAAGTCTTAACTACAAGACTAAACCTTAAAACATAACCTTAAGACTTAACCGTAAGACATAAACCTGAGACTTAACCCTAAGACTTAACTAGAAGACTTAACCCTAAAACTTAACCTTAAGACTTAACCATAAAAATTAAGCCTAAGACTTAACCCTAAAACTTAACCTTAAGGCTCAACCTTAAGACTTGACGTTAAGACTTAAGTTTAAGACTTAACCTTAATACTTTACCCTAAGACGTAAGCCAAAAACTTAACCCTAAGACTTAACCCTAAAGACTTAACTATAAGACTTAACCCTAAGTCTTAACCTTAAGACCTAACTTTAATATTCAAACTTAACACTTAACCTTAGGAGTTAACCCTTAGACTTAACCTTATAACTTAACCCTAAGACATAACATTAAGAGGTAACCATAAGACTTAACTGTAAGACTTAACCTGACACTTAACATTAAGACTTAACCCTAAGAAACAATCCTAAAACTTAACCCTAAGGATTAAGATAATGACTTCACCTTAAGACTTGATCCTAAGACTTCACCTTAAGACTTATCCCTAAGACATAACCCTAAGACTTAAATTTACGACTTAACCATAAGACTTAACCCTAAGACTTATCCCTAAGACATAACCCTAAGACTTAAATTTAGGACTTAACCACAAGACTTAACCCTAAGACTTAATACTAATACTTAACCTAAGACTTAACCCTGAGACTTAACCTTAAGACTTAACCCTAAGATTTAACCTTAAGACTTAACCCTAAGACTTATCCCTGAGACTTAACCCTAAGACTTATCCCTGAGACTTAACCCTAAGACTTATCCCCAAACCTTAACCTTAAGACTTATTATTAAGATTTAAATTTAAGACTGAATCTTAAGACATAATACTAAGGCTTAACCTTAAGACTTATCCCTAAGACTTAACCCTGAGAATTTAATATAAGACTGAACCTTAGGATGTAACCCTAAGACTTAACACTATAACTTAACCGAAGACAACACTAAGACTTAAATTTAAGACTAAACTTTTAGACTTAACCCTAAGACGTAAACTTAAGAATTAAACATAAATCTTAACCCTGACACTTAACCCTAAGACGTATCCCAAAGACTTAAATTTAAGACTTAAACCTAAGACTCAAACCCTAGGACTTAAGATTTAACCTTAAGACTTAACACAAAGATTTAACCCTAAGATTTAGATTTATGAGTTAACCTTAAGACTTAATCCTAAGACTTAACACTAAGACTTAACCTTAAGACATAACCATAACAATTAAATCTAAGACTTAACCTTAACACTTAACCGTAAGACATAACCTTAAGATTTAACGCTAAGACTCAAATTTACGTCTTATCCTTAAGGCTTAACCCTAAGACTTAAATTTAGGTCTTAACCTTAACAGTTAACCCTAAGACTTAACCCTGAGACTTAAACCTAAGACTTAACCCTAAGACATAACCCTGAGACTTAACCTTAAGACTTAACCTTAAAACTTAACCCTAGGACTTGAATTTAAGACTTAACCTTAAGACTTATCCCTAAGACTTAACCCTGAGACTTAAACCTAATACTTAATCTTAGAGACTTAACCCTTAGACTTAACCTTAAGACTTAACCCTAACACTTATAATTAAGACTTAGCCTTAAGACTTAACCTTGTGACTTAACCTTAAAAACTAAACCTGAGACTTAACCCTAAGACTTAAACTTAAAACTTAACCCTAAGACTTAACCCTATGATTTAAACCTAAGACTTAACTTAAACATAAGACTTAACCCTAAGGCATAACCCTGAGACTTAACCCTACGACTGAACCCTAAGACTAAACCCTAAGACTTAACCTTAAGACTTAACCCTAAGTCTTAACCCTGAGATTAACCGTGAGACTTAACCCAAGGATTTATCCCCAAGACTTAAAATTAAGACTTAAACTTATGACATAGCCATAAGAGTTAACCCTGAGATTAAATCTTATGACTTTAACCCTAAGACTTAATATTAATACTTAACCTTAAGACAACACCCTAAGACTTAACCCTAAGACAATAAACCTAAGACGTAACCTTAAATACTTAACTCTAAGTCTTAACCTTAAGACTTAACCCTAAGACATAACTCTAAGACTTAATCTTAAGTCTTAACCTTAAGACCTAACCCTAAGATTTAACCTTAAGACGTGATCTTTAGGACATAACCCTAAGAATTAACCCTAAGACTTAAATTTAATACTTAACCCTAAGACTTAATCCTAAGACATAACCCTGAGACTGAAACCTAAGACTTAACCTTAATGCTTAACCCTAAGTCATAACCCTGAGACTTAACATTGAAACTTAGCCTTGAAACTTAACCCTGAGACTTAACCCTAAGCCATATCCCCAAGACTTAACTCTAAGACGTAAACCTAAGACTCAATCCATAAGACTTAACCTTAAGACTTAACCCTAAGTCTCAGCCTTAAGACAGAACCTTACGACTTAACCCTGGGACTTAACCTTGAGACCTTACCTTGAGCCTTAACCCTGAGACTTATCCCTAAGACTTAACCATGAGACTTAACCTTCAGATTTACCGTTAAGTCTTAACTACAAGACTAAACCTTAAAACATAACCTTAAGACTTAACCGTAAGACATAAACCTGAGACTTAACCCTAAGACTTAACTAGAAGACTTAACCCTAAAACTTAACCTTAAGACTTAACCATAAAAATTAAGCCTAAGACTTAACCCTAAAACTTAACCTTAAGGCTCAACTTTAAGACTTGACGTTAAGACTTAAGTTTAAGACTTAACCTTAATACTTTACCCTAAGACGTAAGCCAAAAACTTAACCCTAAGACTTAACCCTAAAGACTTAACTATAAGACTTAACCCTAAGTCTTAACCTTAAGACCTAACTTTAATATTCAAACTTAACACTTAACCTTAGGAGTTAACCCTTAGACTTAACCTTATAACTTAACCCTAAGACATAACATTAAGAGGTAACCATAAGACTTAACTGTAAGACTTAACCTGACACTTAACATTAAGACTTAACCCTAAGAAACAATCCTAAAACTTAACCCTAAGGATTAACATAATGACTTCACCTTAAGACTTGATCCTAAGACTTCACCTTAAGACTTATCCCTAAGACATAACCCTAAGACTTAAATTTACGACTTAACCATAAGACTTAACCCTAAGACTTATCCCTAAGACATAACCCTAAGACTTAAATTTAGGACTTAACCACAAGACTTAACCCTAAGACTTAATACTAATACTTAACCTAAGACTTAACCCTGAGACTTAACCTTAAGACTTAACCCTAAGATTTAACCTTAAGACTTAACCCTAAGACTTATCCCTGAGACTTAACCCTAAGACTTATCCCTGAGACTTAACCCTAAGACTTATCCCCAAACCTTAACCTTAAGACTTATTATTAAGATTTAAATTTAAGACTGAATCTTAAGACATAATACTAAGGCTTAACCTTAAGACTTATCCCTAAGACTTAACCCTGAGAATTTAATATAAGACTGAACCTTAGGATGTAACCCTAAGACTTAACACTATAACTTAACCGAAGACAACACTAAGACTTAAATTTAAGACTAAACTTTTAGACTTAACCCTAAGACGTAAACTTAAGAATTAAACATAAATCTTAACCCTGACACTTAACCCTAAGACGTATCCCAAAGACTTAAATTTAAGACTTAAACCTAAGACTCAAACCCTAGGACTTAAGATTTAACCTTAAGACTTAACACAAAGATTTAACCCTAAGATTTAGATTTATGAGTTAACCTTAAGACTTAATCCTAAGACTTAACACTAAGACTTAACCTTAAGACATAACCATAACACTTAAATCTAAGACTTAACCTTAACACTTAACCGTAAGACATAACCTTAAGATTTAACGCTAAGACTCAAATTTACGTCTTATCCTTAAGGCTTAACCCTAAGACTTAAATTTAGGTCTTAACCTTAACAGTTAACCCTAAGACTTAACCCTGAGACTTAAACCTAAGACTTAACCCTAAGACATAACCCTGAGACTTAACCTTAAGACTTAACCTTAAAACTTAACCCTAGGACTTGAACTTAAGACTTAACCTTAAGACTTATCCCTAAGACTTAACCCTGAGACTTAAACCTAATACTTAATCTTAGAGACTTAACCCTTAGACTTAACCTTAAGACTTAACCCTAACACTTATAATTAAGACTTAACCTTAAGACTTAACCTTGTGACTTAACCTTAAAAACTAAACCTGAGACTTAACCCTAAGACTTAAACTTAAAACTTAACCCTAAGACTTAACCCTATGATTTAAACCTAAGACTTAACTTAAACATAAGACTTAACCCTAAGGCATAACCCTGAGACTTAACCCTACGACTGAACCCTAAGACTAAACCCTAAGACTTAACCTTAAGACTTAACCCTAAGTCTTAACCCTGAGATTAACCGTGAGACTTAACCCAAAGATTTATCCCCAAGACTTAAAATTAAGACTTAAACTTATGACATAACCATAAGAGTTAACCCTGAGATTAAATCTTATGACTTTAACCCTAAGACTTAATATTAATACTTAACCTTAAGACAACACCCTAAGACTTAACCCTAAGACAATAAACCTAAGACGTAACCTTAAATACTTAACTCTAAGTCTTAACCTTAAGACTTAACCCTAAGACATAACTCTAAGACTTAATCTTAAGTCTTAACCTTAAGACCTAACCCTAAGATTTAACCTTAAGACGTGATCTTTAGGACATAACCCTAAGAATTAACCCTAAGACTTAAATTTAATACTTAACCCTAAGACTTAACCCTAAGACTTAATCCTAAGACATAACCCTGAGACTGAAACCTAAGACTTAACCTTAATGCTTAACCCTAAGTCATAACCCTGAGACTTAACATTGAAACTTAGCCTTGAAACTTAACCCTGAGACTTAACCCTAAGCCATATCCCCAAGACTTAACTCTAAGACGTAAACCTAAGACTCAATCCATAAGACTTAACCTTAAGACTTAACCCTAAGTCTCAGCCTTAAGACAGAACCTTACGACTTAACCCTGGGACTTAACCTTGAGACCTTACCTTGAGCCTTAACCCTGAGACTTATCCCTAAGACTTAACCATGAGACTTAACCTTCAGATTTACCGTTAAGTCTTAACTACAAGACTAAACCTTAAAACATAACCTTAAGACTTAACCGTAAGACATAAACCTGAGACTTAACCCTAAGACTTAACTAGAAGACTTAACCCTAAAACTTAACCTTAAGACTTAACCATAAAAATTAAGCCTAAGACTTAACCCTAAAACTTAACCTTAAGGCTCAACCTTAAGACTTGACGTTAAGACTTAAGTTTAAGACTTAACCTTAATACTTTACCCTAAGACGTAAGCCAAAAACTTAACCCTAAGACTTAACCCTAAAGACTTAACTATAAGACTTAACCCTAAGTTAACCTTAAGACCTAACTTTAATATTCAAACTTAACACTTAACCTTAGGAGTTAACCCTTAGACTTAACCTTATAACTTAACCCTAAGACATAACATTAAGAGGTAACCATAAGACTTAACCTGACACTTAACATTAAGACTTAACCCTAAGAAACAATCCTAAAACTTAACCCTAAGGATTAAGATAATGACTTCACCTTAAGACTTGATCCTAAGACTTCACCTTAAGACTTATCCCTAAGACATAACCCTAAGACTTAAATTTACGACTTAACCATAAGACTTAACCCTAAGACTTATCCCTAAGACATAACCCTAAGACTTAAATTTAGGACTTAACCACAAGACTTAACCCTAAGACTTAATACTAATACTTAACCTAAGACTTAACCCTGAGACTTAACCTTAAGACTTAACCCTAAGATTTAACCTTAAGACTTAACCCTAAGACTTATCCCTGAGACTTAACCCTAAGACTTATCCCTGAGACTTAACCCTAAGACTTATCCCCAAACCTTAACCTTAAGACTTATTATTAAGATTTAAATTTAAGACTGAATCTTAAGACATAATACTAAGGCTTAACCTTAAGACTTATCCCTAAGACTTAACCCTGAGAATTTAATATAAGACTGAACCTTAGGATGTAACCCTAAGACTTAACACTATAACTTAACCGAAGAGAACACTAAGACTTAAATTTAAGACTAAACTTTTAGACTTAACCCTAAGACGTAAACTTAAGAATTAAACATAAATCTTAACCCTGACACTTAACCCTAAGACGTATCCCAAAGACTTAAATTTAAGACTTAAACCTAAGACTCAAACCCTAGGACTTAAGATTTAACCTTAAGACTTAACACAAAGATTTAACCCTAAGATTTAGATTTATGAGTTAACCTTAAGACTTAATCCTAAGACTTAACACTAAGACTTAACCTTAAGACATAACCATAACACTTAAATCTAAGACTTAACCTTAACACTTAACCGTAAGACATAACCTTAAGATTTAACGCTAAGACTCAAATTTACGTCTTATCCTTAAGGCTTAACCCTAAGACTTAAATTTAGGTCTTAACCTTAACAGTTAACCCTAAGACTTAACCCTGAGACTTAAACCTAAGACATAACCCTGAGACTTAACCTTAAGACTTAACCTTAAAACTTAACCCTAGGACTTGAATTTAAGACTTAACCTTAAGACTTATCCCTAAGACTTAACCCTGAGACTTAAACCTAATACTTAATCTTAGAGACTTAACCCTTAGACTTAACCTTAAGACTTAACCCTAACACTTATAATTAAGACTTAACCTTAAGACTTAACCTTGTGACTTAACCTTAAAAACTAAACCTGAGACTTAACCCTAAGACTTAAACTTAAAACTTAACCCTAAGACTTAACCCTATGATTTAAACCTAAGACTTAACTTAAACATAAGACTTAACCCTAAGGCATAACCCTGAGACTTAACCCTACGACTGAACCCTAAGACTAAACCCTAAGACTTAACCTTAAGACTTAACCCTAAGTCTTAACCCTGAGATTAACCGTGAGACTTAACCCAAAGATTTATCCCCAAGACTTAAAATTAAGACTTAAACTTATGACATAACCATAAGAGTTAACCCTGAGATTAAATCTTATGACTTTAACCCTAAGACTTAATATTAATACTTAACCTTAAGACAACACCCTAAGACTTAACCCTAAGACAATAAACCTAAGACGTAACCTTAAATACTTAACTCTAAGTCTTAACCTTAAGACTTAACCCTAAGACATAACTCTAAGACTTAATCTTAAGTCTTAATCTTAAGACCTAACCCTAAGATTTAACCTTAAGACGTGATCTTTAGGACATAACCCTAAGAATTAACCCTAAGACTTAAATTTAATACTTAACCCTAAGACTTAACCCTAAGACTTAATCCTAAGACATAACCCTGAGACTGAAACCTAAGACTTAACCTTAATGCTTAACCCTAAGTCATAACCCTGAGACTTAACATTGAAACTTAGCCTTGAAACTTAACCCTGAGACTTAACCCTAAGCCATATCCCCAAGACTTAACTCTAAGACGTAAACCTAAGACTCAATCCATAAGACTTAACCTTAAGACTTAACCCTAAGTCTCAGCCTTAAGACAGAACCTTACGACTTAACCCTGGGACTTAACCTTGAGACCTTACCTTGAGCCTTAACCCTGAGACTTATCCCTAAGACTTAACCATGAGACTTAACCTTCAGATTTACCGTTAAGTCTTAACTACAAGACTAAACCTTAAAACATAACCTTAAGACTTAACCGTAAGACATAAACCTGAGACTTAACCCTAAGACTTAACTAGAAGACTTAACCCTAAAACTTAACCTTAAGACTTAACCATAAAAATTAAGCCTAAGACTTAACCCTAAAACTTAACCGTAAGGCTCAACCTTAAGACTTGACGTTAAGACTTAAGTTTAAGACTTAACCTTAATACTTTACCCTAAGACGTAAGCCAAAAACTTAACCCTAAGACTTAACCCTAAAGACTTAACTATAAGACTTAACCCTAAGTTAACCTTAAGACCTAACTTTAATATTCAAACTTAACACTTAACCTTAGGAGTTAACCCTTAGACTTAACCTTATAACTTAACCCTAAGACATAACATTAAGAGGTAACCATAAGACTTAACTGTAAGACTTAACCTGACACTTAACATTAAGACTTAACCCTAAGAAACAATCCTAAAACTTAACCCTAAGGATTAAGATAATGACTTCACCTTAAGACTTGATCCTAAGACTTCACCTTAAGACTTATCCCTAAGACATAACCCTAAGACTTAAATTTACGACTTAACCATAAGACTTAACCCTAAGACTTATCCCTAAGACATAACCCTAAGACTTAAATTTAGGACTTAACCACAAGACTTAACCCTAAGACTTAATACTAATACTTAACCTAAGACTTAACCCTGAGACTTAACCTTAAGACTTAACCCTAAGATTTAACCTTAAGACTTAACCCTAAGACTTATCCCTGAGACTTAACCCTAAGACTTATCCCTGAGACTTAACCCTAAGACTTATCCCCAAACCTTAACCTTAAGACTTATTATTAAGATTTAAATTTAAGACTGAATCTTAAGACATAATACTAAGGCTTAACCTTAAGACTTATCCCTAAGACTTAACCCTGAGAATTTAATATAAGACTGAACCTTAGGATGTAACCCTAAGACTTAACACTATAACTTAACCGAAGACAACACTAAGACTTAAATTTAAGACTAAACTTTTAGACTTAACCCTAAGACGTAAACTTAAGAATTAAACATAAATCTTAACCCTGACACTTAACCCTAAGACGTATCCCAAAGACTTAAATTTAAGACTTAAACCTAAGACTCAAACCCTAGGACTTAAGATTTAACCTTAAGACTTAACACAAAGATTTAACCCTAAGATTTAGATTTATGAGTTAACCTTAAGACTTAATCCTAAGACTTAACACTAAGACTTAACCTTAAGACATAACCATAACACTTAAATCTAAGACTTAACCTTAACACTTAACCGTAAGACATAACCTTAAGATTTAACGCTAAGACTCAAATTTACGTCTTATCCTTAAGGCTTAACCCTAAGACTTAAATTTAGGTCTTAACCTTAACAGTTAACCCTAAGACTTAACCCTGAGACTTAAACCTAAGACATAACCCTGAGACTTAACCTTAAGACTTAACCTTAAAACTTAACCCTAGGACTTGAATTTAAGATTTAACCTTAAGACTTATCCCTAAGACTTAACCCTGAGACTTAAACCTAATACTTAATCTTAGAGACTTAACCCTTAGACTTAACCTTAAGACTTAACCCTAACACTTATAATTAAGACTTAACCTTAAGACTTAACCTTGTGACTTAACCTTAAAAACTAAACCTGAGACTTAACCCTAAGACTTAAACTTAAAACTTAACCCTAAGACTTAACCCTATGATTTAAACCTAAGACTTAACTTAAACATAAGACTTAACCCTAAGGCATAACCCTGAGACTTAACCCTACGACTGAACCCTAAGACTAAACCCTAAGACTTAACCTTAAGACTTAACCCTAAGTCTTAACCCTGAGATTAACCGTGAGACTTAACCCAAAGATTTATCCCCAAGACTTAAAATTAAGACTTAAACTTATGACATAACCATAAGAGTTAACCCTGAGATTAAATCTTATGACTTTAACCCTAAGACTTAATATTAATACTTAACCTTAAGACAACACCCTAAGACTTAACCCTAAGACAATAAACCTAAGACGTAACCTTAAATACTTAACTCTAAGTCTTAACCTTAAGACTTAACCCTAAGACATAACTCTAAGACTTAATCTTAAGTCTTAACCTTAAGACCTAACCCTAAGATTTAACCTTAAGACGTGATCTTTAGGACATAACCCTAAGAATTAACCCTAAGACTTAAATTTAATACTTAACCCTAAGACTTAACCCTAAGACTTAATCCTAAGACATAACCCTGAGACTGAAACCTAAGACTTAACCTTAATGCTTAACCCTAAGTCATAACCCTGAGACTTAACATTGAAACTTAGCCTTGAAACTTAACCCTGAGACTTAACCCTAAGCCATATCCCCAAGACTTAACTCTAAGACGTAAACCTAAGACTCAATCCATAAGACTTAACCTTAAGACTTAACCCTAAGTCTCAGCCTTAAGACAGAACCTTACGACTTAACCCTGGGACTTAACCTTGAGACCTTACCTTGAGCCTTAACCCTGAGACTTATCCCTAAGACTTAACCATGAGACTTAACCTTCAGATTTACCGTTAAGTCTTAACTACAAGACTAAACCTTAAAACATAACCTTAAGACTTAACCGTAAGACATAAACCTGAGACTTAACCCTAAGACTTAACTAGAAGACTTAACCCTAAAACTTAACCTTAAGACTTAACCATAAAAATTAAGCCTAAGACTTAACCCTAAAACTTAACCGTAAGGCTCAACCTTAAGACTTGACGTTAAGACTTAAGTTTAAGACTTAACCTTAATACTTTACCCTAAGACGTAAGCCAAAAACTTAACCCTAAGACTTAACCCTAAAGACTTAACTATAAGACTTAACCCTAAGTCTTAACCTTAAGACCTAACTTTAATATTCAAACTTAACACTTAACCTTAGGAGTTAACCCTTAGACTTAACCTTATAACTTAACCCTAAGACATAACATTAAGAGGTAACCATAAGACTTAACTGTAAGACTTAACCTGACACTTAACATTAAGACTTAACCCTAAGAAACAATCCTAAAACTTAACCCTAAGGATTAAGATAATGACTTCACCTTAAGACTTGATCCTAAGACTTCACCTTAAGACTTATCCCTAAGACATAACCCTAAGACTTAAATTTACGACTTAACCATAAGACTTAACCCTAAGACTTATCCCTAAGACATAACCCTAAGACTTAAATTTAGGACTTAACCACAAGACTTAACCCTAAGACTTAATACTAATACTTAACCTAAGACTTAACCCTGAGACTTAACCTTAAGACTTAACCCTAAGATTTAACCTTAAGACTTAACCCTAAGACTTATCCCTGAGACTTAACCCTAAGACTTATCCCTGAGACTTAACCCTAAGACTTATCCCCAAACCTTAACCTTAAGACTTATTATTAAGATTTAAATTTAAGACTGAATCTTAAGACATAATACTAAGGCTTAACCTTAAGACTTATCCCTAAGACTTAACCCTGAGAATTTAATATAAGACTGAACCTTAGGATGTAACCCTAAGACTTAACACTATAACTTAACCGAAGACAACACTAAGACTTAAATTTAAGACTAAACTTTTAGACTTAACCCTAAGACGTAAACTTAAGAATTAAACATAAATCTTAACCCTGACACTTAACCCTAAGACGTATCCCAAAGACTTAAATTTAAGACTTAAACCTAAGACTCAAACCCTAGGACTTAAGATTTAACCTTAAGACTTAACACAAAGATTTAACCCTAAGATTTAGATTTATGAGTTAACCTTAAGACTTAATCCTAAGACTTAACACTAAGACTTAACCTTAAGACATAACCATAACACTTAAATCTAAGACTTAACCTTAACACTTAACCGTAAGACATAACCTTAAGATTTAACGCTAAAACTCAAATTTACGTCTTATCCTTAAGGCTTAACCCTAAGACTTAAATTTAGGTCTTAACCTTAACAGTTAACCCTAAGACTTAACCCTGAGACTTAAACCTAAGACTTAACCCTAAGACATAACCCTGAGACTTAACCTTAAGACTTAACCTTAAAACTTAACCCTAGGACTTGAACTTAAGACTTAACCTTAAGACTTATCCCTAAGACTTAACCCTGAGACTTAAACCTAATACTTAATCTTAGAGACTTAACCCTTAGACTTAACCTTAAGACTTAACCCTAACACTTATAATTAAGACTTAACCTTAAGACTTAACCTTGTGACTTAACCTTAAAAACTAAACCTGAGACTTAACCCTAAGACTTAAACTTAAAACTTAACCCTAAGACTTAACCCTATGATTTAAACCTAAGACTTAACTTAAACATAAGACTTAACCCTAAGGCATAACCCTGAGACTTAACCCTACGACTGAACCCTAAGACTAAACCCTAAGACTTAACCTTAAGACTTAACCCTAAGTCTTAACCCTGAGATTAACCGTGAGACTTAACCCAAAGATTTATCCCCAAGACTTAAAATTAAGACTTAAACTTATGACATAACCATAAGAGTTAACCCTGAGATTAAATCTTATGACTTTAACCCTAAGACTTAATATTAATACTTAACCTTAAGACAACACCCTAAGACTTAACCCTAAGACAATAAACCTAAGACGTAACCTTAAATACTTAACTCTAAGTCTTAACCTTAAGACTTAACCCTAAGACATAACTCTAAGACTTAATCTTAAGTCTTAACCTTAAGACCTAACCCTAAGATTTAACCTTAAGACGTGATCTTTAGGACATAACCCTAAGAATTAACCCTAAGACTTAAATTTAATACTTAACCCTAAGACTTAACCCTAAGACTTAATCCTAAGACATAACCCTGAGACTGAAACCTAAGACTTAACCTTAATGCTTAACCCTAAGTCATAACCCTGAGACTTAACATTGAAACTTAGCCTTGAAACTTAACCCTGAGACTTAACCCTAAGCCATATCCCCAAGACTTAACTCTAAGACGTAAACCTAAGACTCAATCCATAAGACTTAACCTTAAGACTTAACCCTAAGTCTCAGCCTTAAGACAGAACCTTACGACTTAACCCTGGGACTTAACCTTGAGACCTTACCTTGAGCCTTAACCCTGAGACTTATCCCTAAGACGTAACCATGAGACTTAACCTTCAGATTTACCGTTAAGTCTTAACTACAAGACTAAACCTTAAAACATAACCTTAAGACTTAACCGTAAGACATAAACCTGAGACTTAACCCTAAGACTTAACTAGAAGACTTAACCCTAAAACTTAACCTTAAGACTTAACCATAAAAATTAAGCCTAAGACTTAACCCTAAAACTTAACCGTAAGGCTCAACCTTAAGACTTGACGTTAAGACTTAAGTTTAAGACTTAACCTTAATACTTTACCCTAAGACGTAAGCCAAAAACTTAACCCTAAGACTTAACCCTAAAGACTTAACTATAAGACTTAACCCTAAGTCTTAACCTTAAGACCTAACTTTAATATTCAAACTTAACACTTAACCTTAGGAGTTAACCCTTAGACTTAACCTTATAACTTAACCCTAAGACATAACATTAAGAGGTAACCATAAGACTTAACTGTAAGACTTAACCTGACACTTAACATTAAGACTTAACCCTAAGAAACAATCCTAAAACTTAACCCTAAGGATTAAGATAATGACTTCACCTTAAGACTTGATCCTAAGACTTCACCTTAAGACTTATCCCTAAGACATAACCCTAAGACTTAAATTTACGACTTAACCATAAGACTTAACCCTAAGACTTATCCCTAAGACATAACCCTAAGACTTAAATTTAGGACTTAACCACAAGACTTAACCCTAAGACTTAATACTAATACTTAACCTAAGACTTAACCCTGAGACTTAACCTTAAGACTTAACCCTAAGATTTAACCTTAAGACTTAACCCTAAGACTTATCCCTGAGACTTAACCCTAAGACTTATCCCTGAGACTTAACCCTAAGACTTATCCCCAAACCTTAACCTTAAGACTTATTATTAAGATTTAAATTTAAGACTGAATCTTAAGACATAATACTAAGGCTTAACCTTAAGACTTATCCCTAAGACTTAACCCTGAGAATTTAATATAAGACTGAACCTTAGGATGTAACCCTAAGACTTAACACTATAACTTAACCGAAGACAACACTAAGACTTAAATTTAAGACTAAACTTTTAGACTTAACCCTAAGACGTAAACTTAAGAATTAAACATAAATCTTAACCCTGACACTTAACCCTAAGACGTATCCCAAAGACTTAAATTTAAGACTTAAACCTAAGACTCAAACCCTAGGACTTAAGATTTAACCTTAAGACTTAACACAAAGATTTAACCCTAAGATTTAGATTTATGAGTTAACCTTAAGACTTAATCCTAAGACTTAACACTAAGACTTAACCTTAAGACATAACCATAACACTTAAATCTAAGACTTAACCTTAACACTTAACCGTAAGACATAACCTTAAGATTTAACGCTAAGACTCAAATTTACGTCTTATCCTTAAGGCTTAACCCTAAGACTTAAATTTAGGTCTTAACCTTAACAGTTAACCCTAAGACTTAACCCTGAGACTTAAACCTAAGACTTAACCCTAAGACATAACCCTGAGACTTAACCTTAAGACTTAACCTTAAAACTTAACCCTAGGACTTGAACTTAAGACTTAACCTTAAGACTTATCCCTAAGACTTAACCCTGAGACTTAAACCTAATACTTAATCTTAGAGACTTAACCCTTAGACTTAACCTTAAGACTTAACCCTAACACTTATAATTAAGACTTAACCTTAAGACTTAACCTTGTGACTTAACCTTAAAAACTAAACCTGAGACTTAACCCTAAGACTTAAACTTAAAACTTAACCCTAAGACTTAACCCTATGATTTAAACCTAAGACTTAACTTAAACATAAGACTTAACCCTAAGGCATAACCCTGAGACTTAACCCTACGACTGAACCCTAAGACTAAACCCTAAGACTTAACCTTAAGACTTAACCCTAAGTCTTAACCCTGAGATTAACCGTGAGACTTAACCCAAAGATTTATCCCCAAGACTTAAAATTAAGACTTAAACTTATGACATAACCATAAGAGTTAACCCTGAGATTAAATCTTATGACTTTAACCCTAAGACTTAATATTAATACTTAACCTTAAGACAACACCCTAAGACTTAACCCTAAGACAATAAACCTAAGACGTAACCTTAAATACTTAACTCTAAGTCTTAACCTTAAGACTTAACCCTAAGACATAACTCTAAGACTTAATCTTAAGTCTTAACCTTAAGACCTAACCCTAAGATTTAACCTTAAGACGTGATCTTTAGGACATAACCCTAAGAATTAACCCTAAGACTTAAATTTAATACTTAACCCTAAGACTTAACCCTAAGACTTAATCCTAAGACATAACCCTGAGACTGAAACCTAAGACTTAACCTTAATGCTTAACCCTAAGTCATAACCCTGAGACTTAACATTGAAACTTAGCCTTGAAACTTAACCCTGAGACTTAACCCTAAGCCATATCCCCAAGACTTAACTCTAAGACGTAAACCTAAGACTCAATCCATAAGACTTAACCTTAAGACTTAACCCTAAGTCTCAGCCTTAAGACAGAACCTTACGACTTAACCCTGGGACTTAACCTTGAGACCTTACCTTGAGCCTTAACCCTGAGACTTATCCCTAAGACTTAACCATGAGACTTAACCTTCAGATTTACCGTTAAGTCTTAACTACAAGACTAAACCTTAAAACATAACCTTAAGACTTAACCGTAAGACATAAACCTGAGACTTAACCCTAAGACTTAACTAGAAGACTTAACCCTAAAACTTAACCTTAAGACTTAACCATAAAAATTAAGCCTAAGACTTAACCCTAAAACTTAACCTTAAGGCTCAACCTTAAGACTTGACGTTAAGACTTAAGTTTAAGACTTAACCTTAATACTTTACCCTAAGACGTAAGCCAAAAACTTAACCCTAAGACTTAACCCTAAAGACTTAACTATAAGACTTAACCCTAAGTCTTAACCTTAAGACCTAACTTTAATATTCAAACTTAACACTTAACCTTAGGAGTTAACCCTTAGACTTAACCTTATAACTAAACCCTAAGACATAACATTAAGAGGTAACCATAAGACTTAACTGTAAGACTTAACCTGACACTTAACATTAAGACTTAACCCTAAGAAACAATCCTAAAACTTAACCCTAAGGATTAACATAATGACTTCACCTTAAGACTTGATCCTAAGACTTCACCTTAAGACTTATCCCTAAGACATAACCCTAAGACTTAAATTTACGACTTAACCATAAGACTTAATCCTAAGACTTATCCCTAAGACATAACCCTAAGACTTAAATTTAGGACTTAACCACAAGACTTAACCCTAAGACTTAATACTAATACTTAACCTAAGACTTAACCCTGAGACTTAACCTTAAGACTTAACCCTAAGATTTAACCTTAAGACTTAACCCTAAGACTTATCCCTGAGACTTAACCCTAAGACTTATCCCCAAACCTTAACCTTAAGACTTATTATTAAGATTTAAATTTAAGACTGAATCTTAAGACATAATACTAAGGCTTAACCTTAAGACTTATCCCTAAGACTTAACCCTGAGAATTTAATATAAGACTGAACCTTAGGATGTAACCCTAAGACTTAACGCTATAACTTAACCGAAGACAACACTAAGACTTAAATTTAAGACTAAACTTTTAGACTTAACCCTAAGACGTAAACTTAAGAATTAAACATAAATCTTAACCCTGACACTTAACCCTAAGACGTATCCCAAAGACTTAAATTTAAGGCTTAAACCTAAGACTCAAACCCTAGGACTTAAGATTTAACCTTAAGACTTAACACAAAGATTTAACCCTAAGATTTAGATTTATGAGTTAACCTTAAGACTTAATCCTAAGACTTAACACTAAGACTTAACCTTAAGACATAACCATAACACTTAAATCTAAGACTTAACCTTAACACTTAACCGTAAGACATAACCTTAAGATTTAACGCTAAGACTCAAATTTACGTCTTATCCTTAAGGCTTAACCCTAAGACTTAAATTTAGGTCTTAACCTTAACAGTTAACCCTAAGACTTAACCCTGAGACTTAAACCTAAGACTTAACCCTAAGACATAACCCTGAGACTTAACCTTAAGACTTAACCTTAAAACTTAACCCTAGGACTTGAATTTAAGACTTAACCTTAAGACTTATCCCTAAGACTTAACCCTGAGACTTAAACCTAATACTTAATCTTAGAGACTTAACCCTTAGACTTAACCTTAAGACTTAACCCTAACACTTATAATTAAGACTTAACCTTAAGACTTAACCTTGTGACTTAACCTTAAAAACTAAACCTGAGACTTAACCCTAAGACTTAAACTTAAAACTTAACCCTAAGACTTAACCCTATGATTTAAACCTAAGACTTAACTTAAACATAAGACTTAACCCTAAGGCATAACCCTGAGACTTAACCCTACGACTGAACCCTAAGACTAAACCCTAAGACTTAACCTTAAGACTTAACCCTAAGTCTTAACCCTGAGATTAACCGTGAGACTTAACCCAAAGATTTATCCCCAAGACTTAAAATTAAGACTTAAACTTATGACATAACCATAAGAGTTAACCCTGAGATTAAATCTTATGACTTTAACCCTAAGACTTAATATTAATACTTAACCTTAAGACAACACCCTAAGACTTAACCCTAAGACAATAAACCTAAGACGTAACCTTAAATACTTAACTCTAAGTCTTAACCTTAAGACTTAACCCTAAGACATAACTCTAAGACTTAATCTTAAGTCTTAACCTTAAGACCTAACCCTAAGATTTAACCTTAAGACGTGATCTTTAGGACATAACCCTAAGAATTAACCCTAAGACTTAAATTTAATACTTAACCCTAAGACTTAACCCTAAGACTTAATCCTAAGACATAACCCTGAGACTGAAACCTAAGACTTAACCTTAATGCTTAACCCTAAGTCATAACCCTGAGACTTAACATTGAAACTTAGCCTTGAAACTTAACCCTGAGACTTAACCCTAAGCCATATCCCCAAGACTTAACTCTAAGACGTAAACCTAAGACTCAATCCATAAGACTTAACCTTAAGACTTAACCCTAAGTCTCAGCCTTAAGACAGAACCTTACGACTTAACCCTGGGACTTAACCTTGAGACCTTACCTTGAGCCTTAACCCTGAGACTTATCCCTAAGACTTAACCATGAGACTTAACCTTCAGATTTACCGTTAAGTCTTAACTACAAGACTAAACCTTAAAACATAACCTTAAGACTTAACCGTAAGACATAAACCTGAGACTTAACCCTAAGACTTAACTAGAAGACTTAACCCTAAAACTTAACCTTAAGACTTAACCATAAAAATTAAGCCTAAGACTTAACCCTAAAACTTAACCTTAAGGCTCAACCTTAAGACTTGACGTTAAGACTTAAGTTTAAGACTTAACCTTAATACTTTACCCTAAGACGTAAGCCAAAAACTTAACCCTAAGACTTAACCCTAAAGACTTAACTATAAGACTTAACCCTAAGTCTTAACCTTAAGACCTAACTTTAATATTCAAACTTAACACTTAACCTTAGGAGTTAACCCTTAGACTTAACCTTATAACTAAACCCTAAGACATAACATTAAGAGGTAACCATAAGACTTAACTGTAAGACTTAACCTGACACTTAACATTAAGACTTAACCCTAAGAAACAATCCTAAAACTTAACCCTAAGGATTAACATAATGACTTCACCTTAAGACTTGATCCTAAGACTTCACCTTAAGACTTATCCCTAAGACATAACCCTAAGACTTAAATTTACGACTTAACCATAAGACTTAATCCTAAGACTTATCCCTAAGACATAACCCTAAGACTTAAATTTAGGACTTAACCACAAGACTTAACCCTAAGACTTAATACTAATACTTAACCTAAGACTTAACCCTGAGACTTAACCTTAAGACTTAACCCTAAGATTTAACCTTAAGACTTAACCCTAAGACTTATCCCTGAGACTTAACCCTAAGACTTATCCCTGAGACTTAACCCTAAGACTTATCCCCAAACCTTAACCTTAAGACTTATTATTAAGATTTAAATTTAAGACTGAATCTTAAGACATAATACTAAGGCTTAACCTTAAGACTTATCCCTAAGACTTAACCCTGAGAATTTAATATAAGACTGAACCTTAGGATGTAACCCTAAGACTTAACGCTATAACTTAACCGAAGACAACACTAAGACTTAAATTTAAGACTAAACTTTTAGACTTAACCCTAAGACGTAAACTTAAGAATTAAACATAAATCTTAACCCTGACACTTAACCCTAAGACGTATCCCAAAGACTTAAATTTAAGGCTTAAACCTAAGACTCAAACCCTAGGACTTAAGATTTAACCTTAAGACTTAACACAAAGATTTAACCCTAAGATTTAGATTTATGAGTTAACCTTAAGACTTAATCCTAAGACTTAACACTAAGACTTAACCTTAAGACATAACCATAACACTTAAATCTAAGACTTAACCTTAACACTTAACCGTAAGACATAACCTTAAGATTTAACGCTAAGACTCAAATTTACGTCTTATCCTTAAGGCTTAACCCTAAGACTTAAATTTAGGTCTTAACCTTAACAGTTAACCCTAAGACTTAACCCTGAGACTTAAACCTAAGACATAACCCTGAGACTTAACCTTAAGACTTAACCTTAAAACTTAACCCTAGGACTTGAATTTAAGACTTAACCTTAAGACTTATCCCTAAGACTTAACCCTGAGACTTAAACCTAATACTTAATCTTAGAGACTTAACCCTTAGACTTAACCTTAAGACTTAACCCTAACACTTATAATTAAGACTTAACCTTAAGACTTAACCTTGTGACTTAACCTTAAAAACTAAACCTGAGACTTAACCCTAAGACTTAAACTTAAAACTTAACCCTAAGACTTAACCCTATGATTTAAACCTAAGACTTAACTTAAACATAAGACTTAACCCTAAGGCATAACCCTGAGACTTAACCCTACGACTGAACCCTAAGACTAAACCCTAAGACTTAACCTTAAGACTTAACCCTAAGTCTTAACCCTGAGATTAACCGTGAGACTTAACCCAAAGATTTATCCCCAAGACTTAAAATTAAGACTTAAACTTATGACATAACCATAAGAGTTAACCCTGAGATTAAATCTTATGACTTTAACCCTAAGACTTAATATTAATACTTAACCTTAAGACAACACCCTAAGACTTAACCCTAAGACAATAAACCTAAGACGTAACCTTAAATACTTAACTCTAAGTCTTAACCTTAAGACTTAACCCTAAGACATAACTCTAAGACTTAATCTTAAGTCTTAACCTTAAGACCTAACCCTAAGATTTAACCTTAAGACGTGATCTTTAGGACATAACCCTAAGAATTAACCCTAAGACTTAAATTTAATACTTAACCCTAAGACTTAATCCTAAGACATAACCCTGAGACTGAAACCTAAGACTTAACCTTAATGCTTAACCCTAAGTCATAACCCTGAGACTTAACATTGAAACTTAGCCTTGAAACTTAACCCTGAGACTTAACCCTAAGCCATATCCCCAAGACTTAACTCTAAGACGTAAACCTAAGACTCAATCCATAAGACTTAACCTTAAGACTTAACCCTAAGTCTCAGCCTTAAGACAGAACCTTACGACTTAACCCTGGGACTTAACCTTGAGACCTTACCTTGAGCCTTAACCCTGAGACTTATCCCTAAGACTTAACCATGAGACTTAACCTTCAGATTTACCGTTAAGTCTTAACTACAAGACTAAACCTTAAAACATAACCTTAAGACTTAACCGTAAGACATAAACCTGAGACTTAACCCTAAGACTTAACTAGAAGACTTAACCCTAAAACTTAACCTTAAGACTTAACCATAAAAATTAAGCCTAAGACTTAACCCTAAAACTTAACCTTAAGGCTCAACCTTAAGACTTGACGTTAAGACTTAAGTTTAAGACTTAACCTTAATACTTTACCCTAAGACGTAAGCCAAAAACTTAACCCTAAGACTTAACCCTAAAGACTTAACTATAAGACTTAACCCTAAGTCTTAACCTTAAGACCTAACTTTAATATTCAAACTTAACACTTAACCTTAGGAGTTAACCCTTAGACTTAACCTTATAACTTAACCCTAAGACATAACATTAAGAGGTAACCATAAGACTTAACTGTAAGACTTAACCTGACACTTAACATTAAGACTTAACCCTAAGAAACAATCCTAAAACTTAACCCTAAGGATTAAGATAATGACTTCACCTTAAGACTTGATCCTAAGACTTCACCTTAAGACTTATCCCTAAGACATAACCCTAAGACTTAAATTTACGACTTAACCATAAGACTTAACCCTAAGACTTATCCCTAAGACATAACCCTAAGACTTAAATTTAGGACTTAACCACAAGACTTAACCCTAAGTCTTAATACTAATACTTAACCTAAGACTTAACCCTGAGACTTAACCTTAAGACTTAACCCTAAGATTTAACCTTAAGACTTAACCCTAAGACTTATCCCTGAGACTTAACCCTAAGACTTATCCCTGAGACTTAACCCTAAGACTTATCCCCAAACCTTAACCTTAAGACTTATTATTAAGATTTAAATTTAAGACTGAATCTTAAGACATAATACTAAGGCTTAACCTTAAGACTTATCCCTAAGACTTAACCCTGAGAATTTAATATAAGACTGAACCTTAGGATGTAACCCTAAGACTTAACACTATAACTTAACCGAAGACAACACTAAGACTTAAATTTAAGACTAAACTTTTAGACTTAACCCTAAGACGTAAACTTAAGAATTAAACATAAATCTTAACCCTGACACTTAACCCTAAGACGTATCCCAAAGACTTAAATTTAAGACTTAAACCTAAGACTCAAACCCTAGGACTTAAGATTTAACCTTAAGACTTAACACAAAGATTTAACCCTGATTTAGATTTATGAGTTAACCTTAAGACTTAATCCTAAGACTTAACACTAAGACTTAACCTTAAGACATAACCATAACACTTAAATCTAAGACTTAACCTTAACACTTAACCGTAAGACATAACCTTAAGATTTAACGCTAAGACTCAAATTTACGTCTTATCCTTAAGGCTTAACCCTAAGACTTAAATTTAGGTCTTAACCTTAACAGTTAACCCTAAGACTTAACCCTGAGACTTAAACCTAAGACTTAACCCTAAGACATAACCCTGAGACTTAACCTTAAGACTTAACCTTAAAACTTAACCCTAGGACTTGAATTTAAGACTTAACCTTAAGACTTATCCCTAAGACTTAACCCTGAGACTTAAACCTAATACTTAATCTTAGAGACTTAACCCTTAGACTTAACCTTAAGACTTAACCCTAACACTTATAATTAAGACTTAACCTTAAGACTTAACCTTGTGACTTAACCTTAAAAACTAAACCTGAGACTTAACCCTAAGACTTAAACTTAAAACTTAACCCTAAGACTTAACCCTATGATTTAAACCTAAGACTTAACTTAAACATAAGACTTAACCCTAAGGCATAACCCTGAGACTTAACCCTACGACTGAACCCTAAGACTAAACCCTAAGACTTAACCTTAAGACTTAACCCTAAGTCTTAACCCTGAGATTAACCGTGAGACTTAACCCAAGGATTTATCCCCAAGACTTAAAATTAAGACTTAAACTTATGACATAACCATAAGAGTTAACCCTGAGATTAAATCTTATGACTTTAACCCTAAGACTTAATATTAATACTTAACCTTAAGACAACACCCTAAGACTTAACCCTAAGACAATAAACCTAAGACGTAACCTTAAATACTTAACTCTAAGTCTTAACCTTAAGACTTAACCCTAAGACATAACTCTAAGACTTAATCTTAAGTCTTAACCTTAAGACCTAACCCTAAGATTTAACCTTAAGACGTGATCTTTAGGACATAACCCTAAGAATTAACCCTAAGACTTAAATTTAATACTTAACCCTAAGACTTAACCCTAAGACTTAATCCTAAGACATAACCCTGAGACTGAAACCTAAGACTTAACCTTAATGCTTAACCCTAAGTCATAACCCTGAGACTTAACATTGAAACTTAGCCTTGAAACTTAACCCTGAGACTTAACCCTAAGCCATATCCCCAAGACTTAACTCTAAGACGTAAACCTAAGACTCAATCCATAAGACTTAACCTTAAGACTTAACCCTAAGTCTCAGCCTTAAGACAGAACCTTACGACTTAACCCTGGGACTTAACCTTGAGACCTTACCTTGAGCCTTAACCCTGAGACTTATCCCTAAGTCTTAACCATGAGACTTAACCTTCAGATTTACCGTTAAGTCTTAACTACAAGACTAAACCTTAAAACATAACCTTAAGACTTAACCGTAAGACATAAACCTGAGACTTAACCCTAAGACTTAACTAGAAGACTTAACCCTAAAACTTAACCTTAAGACTTAACCATAAAAATTAAGCCTGAGACTTAACCCTAAAACTTAACCTTAAGGCTCAACCTTAAGACTTGACGTTAAGACTTGACGTTAAGACTTAAGTTTAAGACTTTACCCTAAGACGTAAGCCAAAAACTTAACCCTAAGACTTAACCCTAAAGACTTAACTATAAGACTTAACCCTAAGTCTTAACCTTAAGACCTAACTTTAATATTCAAACTTAACACTTAACCTTAGGAGTTAACCCTTAGACTTAACCTTATAACTTAACCCTAAGACATAACATTAAGAGGTAACCATAAGACTTAACTGTAAGACTTAACCTGACACTTAACATTAAGACTTAACCCTAAGAAACAATCCTAAAACTTAACCCTAAGGATTAACATAATGACTTCACCTTAAGACTTGATCCTAAGACTTCACCTTAAGACTTATCCCTAAGACATAACCCTAAGACTTAAATTTACGACTTAACCATAAGACTTAACCCTAAGACTTATCCCTAAGACATAACCCTAAGACTTAAATTTAGGACTTAACCACAAGACTTAACCCTAAGACTTAATACTAATACTTAACCTAAGACTTAACCCTGAGACTTAACCTTAAGACTTAACCCTAAGATTTAACCTTAAGACTTAACCCTAAGACTTATCCCTGAGACTTAACCCTAAGACTTATCCCTGAGACTTAACCCTAAGACTTATCCCCAAACCTTAACCTTAAGACTTATTATTAAGATTTAAATTTAAGACTGAATCTTAAGACATAATACTAAGGCTTAACCTTAAGACTTATCCCTAAGACTTAACCCTGAGAATTTAATATAAGACTGAACCTTAGGATGTAACCCTAAGACTTAACACTATAACTTAACCGAAGACAACACTAAGACTTAAATTTAAGACTAAACTTTTAGACTTAACCCTAAGACGTAAACTTAAGAATTAAACATAAATCTTAACCCTGACACTTAACCCTAAGACGTATCCCAAAGACTTAAATTTAAGACTTAAACCTAAGACTCAAACCCTAGGACTTAAGATTTAACCTTAAGACTTAACACAAAGATTTAACCCTAAGATTTAGATTTATGAGTTAACCTTAAGACTTAATCCTAAGACTTAACACTAAGACTTAACCTTAAGACATAACCATAACACTTAAATCTAAGACTTAACCTTAACACTTAACCGTAAGACATAACCTTAAGATTTAACGCTAAGACTCAAATTTACGTCTTATCCTTAAGGCTTAACCCTAAGACTTAAATTTAGGTCTTAACCTTAACAGTTAACCCTAAGACTTAACCCTGAGACTTAAACCTAAGACTTAACCCTAAGACATAACCCTGAGACTTAACCTTAAGACTTAACCTTAAAACTTAACCCTAGGACTTGAATTTAAGACTTAACCTTAAGACTTATCCCTAAGACTTAACCCTGAGACTTAAACCTAATACTTAATCTTAGAGACTTAACCCTTAGACTTAACCTTAAGACTTAACCCTAACACTTATAATTAAGACTTAACCTTAAGACTTAACCTTGTGACTTAACCTTAAAAACTAAACCTGAGACTTAACCCTAAGACTTAAACTTAAAACTTAACCCTAAGACTTAACCCTATGATTTAAACCTAAGACTTAACTTAAACATAAGACTTAACCCTAAGGCATAACCCTGAGACTTAACCCTACGACTGAACCCTAAGACTAAACCCTAAGACTTAACCTTAAGACTTAACCCTAAGTCTTAACCCTGAGATTAACCGTGAGACTTAACCCAAAGATTTATCCCCAAGACTTAAAATTAAGACTTAAACTTATGACATAACCATAAGAGTTAACCCTGAGATTAAATCTTATGACTTTAACCCTAAGACTTAATATTAATACTTAACCTTAAGACAACACCCTAAGACTTAACCCTAAGACAATAAACCTAAGACGTAACCTTAAATACTTAACTCTAAGTCTTAACCTTAAGACTTAACCCTAAGACATAACTCTAAGACTTAATCTTAAGTCTTAACCTTAAGACCTAACCCTAAGATTTAACCTTAAGACGTGATCTTTAGGACATAACCCTAAGAATTAACCCTAAGACTTAAATTTAATACTTAACCCTAAGACTTAACCCTAAGACTTAATCCTAAGACATAACCCTGAGACTGAAACCTAAGACTTAACCTTAATGCTTAACCCTAAGTCATAACCCTGAGACTTAACATTGAAACTTAGCCTTGAAACTTAACCCTGAGACTTAACCCTAAGCCATATCCCCAAGACTTAACTCTAAGACGTAAACCTAAGACTCAATCCATAAGACTTAACCTTAAGACTTAACCCTAAGTCTCAGCCTTAAGACAGAACCTTACGACTTAACCCTGGGACTTAACCTTGAGACCTTACCTTGAGCCTTAACCCTGAGACTTATCCCTAAGACTTAACCATGAGACTTAACCTTCAGATTTACCGTTAAGTCTTAACTACAAGACTAAACCTTAAAACATAACCTTAAGACTTAACCGTAAGACATAAACCTGAGACTTAACCCTAAGACTTAACTAGAAGACTTAACCCTAAAACTTAACCTTAAGACTTAACCATAAAAATTAAGCCTAAGACTTAACCCTAAAACTTAACCTTAAGGCTCAACCTTAAGACTTGACGTTAAGACTTAAGTTTAAGACTTAACCTTAATACTTTACCCTAAGACGTAAGCCAAAAACTTAACCCTAAGACTTAACCCTAAAGACTTAACTATAAGACTTAACCCTAAGTCTTAACCTTAAGACCTAACTTTAATATTCAAACTTAACACTTAACCTTAGGAGTTAACCCTTAGACTTAACCTTATAACTTAACCCTAAGACATAACATTAAGAGGTAACCATAAGACTTAACTGTAAGACTTAACCTGACACTTAACATTAAGACTTAACCCTAAGAAACAATCCTAAAACTTAACCCTAAGGATTAACATAATGACTTCACCTTAAGACTTGATCCTAAGACTTCACCTTAAGACTTATCCCTAAGACTTAAATTTACGACTTAACCATAAGACTTAACCCTAAGACTTATCCCTAAGACATAACCCTAAGACTTAAATTTAGGACTTAACCACAAGACTTAACCCTAAGACTTAATACTAATACTTAACCTAAGACTTAACCCTGCGACTTAACCTTAAGACTTAACCCTAAGATTTAACCTTAAGACTTAACCCTAAGACTTATCCCTGAGACTTAACCCTAAGACTTATCCCCAAACCTTAACCTTAAGACTTATTATTAAGATTTAAATTTAAGACTGAATCTTAAGACATAATACTAAGGCTTAACCTTAAGACTTATCCCTAAGACTTAACCCTGAGAATTTAATATAAGACTGAACCTTAGGATGTAACCCTAAGACTTAACACTATAACTTAACCGAAGACAACACTAAGACTTAAATTTAAGACTAAACTTTTAGACTTAACCCTAAGACGTAAACTTAAGAATTAAACATAAATCTTAACCCTGACACTTAACCCTAAGACGTATCCCAAAGACTTAAATTTAAGACTTAAACCTAAGACTCAAACCCTAGGACTTAAGATTTAACCTTAAGACTTAACACAAAGATTTAACCCTAAGATTTAGATTTATGAGTTAACCTTAAGACTTAATCCTAAGACTTAACACTAAGACTTAACCTTAAGACATAACCATAACACTTAAATCTAAGACTTAACCTTAACACTTAACCGTAAGACATAACCTTAAGATTTAACGCTAAGACTCAAATTTACGTCTTATCCTTAAGGCTTAACCCTAAGACTTAAATTTAGGTCTTAACCTTAACAGTTAACCCTAAGACTTAACCCTGAGACTTAAACCTAAGACTTAACCCTAAGACATAACCCTGAGACTTAACCTTAAGACTTAACCTTAAAACTTAACCCTAGGACTTGAATTTAAGACTTAACCTTAAGACTTATCCCTAAGACTTAACCCTGAGACTTAAACCTAATACTTAATCTTAGAGACTTAACCCTTAGACTTAACCTTAAGACTTAACCCTAACACTTATAATTAAGACTTAACCTTAAGACTTAACCTTGTGACTTAACCTTGAAAACTAAACCTGAGACTTAACCCTAAGACTTAAACTTAAAACTTAACCCTAAGACTTAACCCTATGATTTAAACCTAAGACTTAACTTAAACATAAGACTTAACCCTAAGGCATAACCCTGAGACTTAACCCTACGACTGAACCCTAAGACTAAACCCTAAGACTTAACCTTAAGACTTAACCCTAAGTCTTAACCCTGAGATTAACCGTGAGACTTAACCCAAGGATTTATCCCCAAGACTTAAAATTAAGACTTAAACTTATGACATAACCATAAGAGTTAACCCTGAGATTAAATCTTATGACTTTAACCCTAAGACTTAATATTAATACTTAACCTTAAGACAACACCCTAAGACTTAACCCTAAGACAATAAACCTAAGACGTAACCTTAAATACTTAACTCTAAGTCTTAACCTTAAGACTTAACCCTAAGACATAACTCTAAGACTTAATCTTAAGTCTTAACCTTAAGACCTAACCCTAAGATTTAACCTTAAGACGTGATCTTTAGGACATAACCCTAAGAATTAACCCTAAGACTTAAATTTAATACTTAACCCTAAGACTTAACCCTAAGACTTAATCCTAAGACATAACCCTGAGACTGAAACCTAAGACTTAACCTTAATGCTTAACCCTAAGTCATAACCCTGAGACTTAACATTGAAACTTAGCCTTGAAACTTAACCCTGAGACTTAACCCTAAGCCATATCCCCAAGACTTAACTCTAAGACGTAAACCTAAGACTCAATCCATAAGACTTAACCTTAAGACTTAACCCTAAGTCTCAGCCTTAAGACAGAACCTTACGACTTAACCCTGGGACTTAACCTTGAGACCTTACCTTGAGCCTTAACCCTGAGACTTATCCCTAAGACTTAACCATGAGACTTAACCTTCAGATTTACCGTTAAGTCTTAACTACAAGACTAAACCTTAAAACATAACCTTAAGACTTAACCGTAAGACATAAACCTGAGACTTAACCCTAAGACTTAACTAGAAGACTTAACCCTAAAACTTAACCTTAAGACTTAACCATAAAAATTAAGCCTAAGACTTAACCCTAAAACTTAACCTTAAGGCTCAACCTTAAGACTTGACGTTAAGACTTAAGTTTAAGACTTAACCTTAATACTTTACCCTAAGACGTAAGCCAAAAACTTAACCCTAAGACTTAACCCTAAAGACTTAACTATAAGACTTAACCCTAAGTCTTAACCTTAAGACCTAACTTTAATATTCAAACTTAACACTTAACCTTAGGAGTTAACCCTTAGACTTAACCTTATAACTTAACCCTAAGACATAACATTAAGAGGTAACCATAAGACTTAACTGTAAGACTTAACCTGACACTTAACATTAAGACTTAACCCTAAGAAACAATCCTAAAACTTAACCCTAAGGATTAACATAATGACTTCACCTTAAGACTTGATCCTAAGACTTCACCTTAAGACTTATCCCTAAGACATAACCCTAAGACTTAAATTTACGACTTAACCATAAGACTTAACCCTAAGACTTATCCCTAAGACATAACCCTAAGACTTAAATTTAGGACTTAACCACAAGACTTAACCCTAAGACTTAATACTAATACTTAACCTAAGACTTAACCCTGAGACTTAACCTTAAGACTTAACCCTAAGATTTAACCTTAAGACTTAACCCTAAGACTTATCCCTGAGACTTAACCCTAAGACTTATCCCTGAGACTTAACCCTAAGACTTATCCCCAAACCTTAACCTTAAGACTTATTATTAAGATTTAAATTTAAGACTGAATCTTAAGACATAATACTAAGGCTTAACCTTAAGACTTATCCCTAAGACTTAACCCTGAGAATTTAATATAAGACTGAACCTTAGGATGTAACCCTAAGACTTAACACTATAACTTAACCGAAGACAACACTAAGACTTAAATTTAAGACTAAACTTTTAGACTTAACCCTAAGACGTAAACTTAAGAATTAAACATAAATCTTAACCCTGACACTTAACCCTAAGACGTATCCCAAAGACTTAAATTTAAGACTTAAACCTAAGACTCAAACCCTAGGACTTAAGATTTAACCTTAAGACTTAACACAAAGATTTAACCCTAAGATTTAGATTTATGAGTTAACCTTAAGACTTAATCCTAAGACTTAACACTAAGACTTAACCTTAAGACATAACCATAACACTTAAATCTAAGACTTAACCTTAACACTTAACCGTAAGACATAACCTTAAGATTTAACGCTAAGACTCAAATTTACGTCTTATCCTTAAGGCTTAACCCTAAGACTTAAATTTAGGTCTTAACCTTAACAGTTAACCCTAAGACATAACCCTGAGACTTAAACCTAAGACATAACCCTGAGACTTAACCTTAAGACTTAACCTTAAAACTTAACCCTAGGACTTGAATTTAAGACTTAACCTTAAGACTTATCCCTAAGACTTAACCCTGAGACTTAAACCTAATACTTAATCTTAGAGACTTAACCCTTAGACTTAACCTTAAGACTTAACCCTAACACTTATAATTAAGACTTAACCTTAAGACTTAACCTTGTGACTTAACCTTAAAAACTAAACCTGAGACTTAACCCTAAGACTTAAACTTAAAACTTAACCCTAAGACTTAACCCTATGATTTAAACCTAAGACTTAACTTAAACATAAGACTTAACCCTAAGGCATAACCCTGAGACTTAACCCTACGACTGAACCCTAAGACTAAACCCTAAGACTTAACCTTAAGACTTAACCCTAAGTCTTAACCCTGAGATTAACCGTGAGACTTAACCCAAGGATTTATCCCCAAGACTTAAAATTAAGACTTAAACTTATGACATAACCATAAGAGTTAACCCTGAGATTAAATCTTATGACTTTAACCCTAAGACTTAATATTAGTACTTAACCTTAAGACAACACCCTAAGACTTAACCCTAAGACAATAAACCTAAGACGTAACCTTAAATACTTAACTCTAAGTCTTAACCTTAAGACTTAACCCTAAGACATAACTCTAAGACTTAATCTTAAGTCTTAACCTTAAGACCTAACCCTAAGATTTAACCTTAAGACGTGATCTTTAGGACATAACCCTAAGAATTAACCCTAAGACTTAAATTTAATACTTAACCCTAAGACTTAACCCTAAGACTTAATCCTAAGACATAACCCTGAGACTGAAACCTAAGACTTAACCTTAATGCTTAACCCTAAGTCATAACCCTGAGACTTAACATTGAAACTTAGCCTTGAAACTTAACCCTGAGACTTAACCCTAAGCCATATCCCCAAGACTTAACTCTAAGACGTAAACCTAAGACTCAATCCATAAGACTTAACCTTAAGACTTAACCCTAAGTCTCAGCCTTAAGACAGAACCTTACGACTTAACCCTGGGACTTAACCTTGAGACCTTACCTTGAGCCTTAACCCTGAGACTTATCCCTAAGACTTAACCATGAGACTTAACCTTCAGATTTACCGTTAAGTCTTAACTACAAGACTAAACCTTAAAACATAACCTTAAGACTTAACCGTAAGACATAAACCTGAGACTTAACCCTAAGACTTAACTAGAAGACTTAACCCTAAAACTTAACCTTAAGACTTAACCATAAAAATTAAGCCTAAGACTTAACCCTAAAACTTAACCTTAAGGCTCAACCTTAAGACTTGACGTTAAGACTTAAGTTTAAGACTTAACCTTAATACTTTACCCTAAGACGTAAGCCAAAAACTTAACCCTAAGACTTAAGCCTAAAGACTTAACTATAAGACTTAACCCTAAGTCTTAACCTTAAGACCTAACTTTAATATTCAAACTTAACACTTAACCTTAGGAGTTAACCCTTAGACTTAACCTTATAACTTAACCCTAAGACATAACATTAAGAGGTAACCACAAGACTTAACTGTAAGACTTAACCTGACACTTAACATTAAGACTTAACCCTAAGAAACAATCCTAAAACTTAACCCTAAGGATTAACATAATGACTTCACCTTAAGACTTGATCCTAAGACTTCACCTTAAGACTTATCCCTAAGACTTAAATTTACGACTTAACCATAAGACTTAACCCTAAGACTTATCCCTAAGACATAACCCTAAGACTTAAATTTAGGACTTAACCACAAGACTTAACCCTAAGACTTAATACTAATACTTAACCTAAGACTTAACCCTGAGACTTAACCTTAAGACTTAACCCTAAGATTTAACCTTAAGACTTAACCCTAAGACTTATCCCTGAGACTTAACCCTAAGACTTATCCCTGAGACTTAACCCTAAGACTTATCCCCAAACCTTAACCTTAAGACTTATTATTAAGATTTAAATTTAAGACTGAATCTTAAGACATAATACTAAGGCTTAACCTTAAGACTTATCCCTAAGACTTAACCCTGAGAATTTAATATAAGACTGAACCTTAGGATGTAACCCTAAGACTTAACACTATAACTTAACCGAAGACAACACTAAGACTTAAATTTAAGACTAAACTTTTAGACTTAACCCTAAGACGTAAACTTAAGAATTAAACATAAATCTTAACCCTGACACTTAACCCTAAGACGTATCCCAAAGACTTAAATTTAAGACTTAAACCTAAGACTCAAACCCTAGGACTTAAGATTTAACCTTAAGACTTAACACAAAGATTTAACCCTAAGATTTAGATTTATGAGTTAACCTTAAGACTTAATCCTAAGACTTAACACTAAGACTTAACCTTAAGACATAACCATAACACTTAAATCTAAGACTTAACCTTAACACTTAACCGTAAGACATAACCTTAAGATTTAACGCTAAGACTCAAATTTACGTCTTATCCTTAAGGCTTAACCCTAAGACTTAAATTTAGGTCTTAACCTTAACAGTTAACCCTAAGACTTAACCCTGAGACTTAACCCTAAGACATAACCCTGAGACTTAACCTTAAGACTTAACCTTAAAACTTAACCCTAGGACTTGAATTTAAGACTTAACCTTAAGACTTATCCCTAAGACTTAACCCTGAGACTTAAACCTAATACTTAATCTTAGAGACTTAACCCTTAGACTTAACCTTAAGACTTAACCCTAACACTTATAATTAAGACTTAACCTTAAGACTTAACCTTGTGACTTAACCTTAAAAACTAAACCTGAGACTTAACCCTAAGACTTAAACTTAAAACTTAACCCTAAGACTTAACCCTATGATTTAAACCTAAGACTTAACTTAAACATAAGACTTAACCCTAAGGCATAACCCTGAGACTTAACCCTACGACTGAACCCTAAGACTAAACCCTAAGACTTAACCTTAAGACTTAACCCTAAGTCTTAACCCTGAGATTAACCGTGAGACTTAACCCAAGGATTTATCCCCAAGACTTAAAATTAAGACTTAAACTTATGACATAACCATAAGAGTTAACCCTGAGATTAAATCTTATGACTTTAACCCTAAGACTTAATATTAGTACTTAACCTTAAGACAACACCCTAAGACTTAACCCTAAGACAATAAACCTAAGACGTAACCTTAAATACTTAACTCTAAGTCTTAACCTTAAGACTTAACCCTAAGACATAACTCTAAGACTTAATCTTAAGTCTTAACCTTAAGACCTAACCCTAAGATTTAACCTTAAGACGTGATCTTTAGGACATAACCCTAAGAATTAACCCTAAGACTTAAATTTAATACTTAACCCTAAGACTTAACCCTAAGACTTAATCCTAAGACATAACCCTGAGACTGAAACCTAAGACTTAACCTTAATGCTTAACCCTAAGTCATAACCCTGAGACTTAACATTGAAACTTAGCCTTGAAACTTAACCCTGAGACTTAACCCTAAGCCATATCCCCAAGACTTAACTCTAAGACGTAAACCTAAGACTCAATCCATAAGACTTAACCTTAAGACTTAACCCTAAGTCTCAGCCTTAAGACAGAACCTTACGACTTAACCCTGGGACTTAACCTTGAGACCTTACCTTGAGCCTTAACCCTGAGACTTATCCCTAAGACTTAACCATGAGACTTAACCTTCAGATTTACCGTTAAGTCTTAACTACAAGACTAAACCTTAAAACATAACCTTAAGACTTAACCGTAAGACATAAACCTGAGACTTAACCCTAAGACTTAACTAGAAGACTTAACCCTAAAACTTAACCTTAAGACTTAACCATAAAAATTAAGCCTAAGACTTAACCCTAAAACTTAACCTTAAGGCTCAACCTTAAGACTTGACGTTAAGACTTAAGTTTAAGACTTAACCTTAATACTTTACCCTAAGACGTAAGCCAAAAACTTAACCCTAAGACTTAAGCCTAAAGACTTAACTATAAGACTTAACCCTAAGTCTTAACCTTAAGACCTAACTTTAATATTCAAACTTAACACTTAACCTTAGGAGTTAACCCTTAGACTTAACCTTATAACTTAACCCTAAGACATAACATTAAGAGGTAACCATAAGACTTAACTGTAAGACTTAACCTGACACTTAACATTAAGACTTAACCCTAAGAAACAATCCTAAAACTTAACCCTAAGGATTAACATAATGACTTCACCTTAAGACTTGATCCTAAGACTTCACCTTAAGACTTATCCCTAAGACATAACCCTAAGACTTAAATTTACGACTTAACCATAAGACTTAACCCTAAGACTTATCCCTAAGACATAACCCTAAGACTTAAATTTAGGACTTAACCACAAGACTTAACCCTAAGACTTAATACTAATACTTAACCTAAGACTTAACCCTGAGACTTAACCTTAAGACTTAACCCTAAGATTTAACCTTAAGACTTAACCCTAAGACTTATCCCTGAGACTTAACCCTAAGACTTATCCCTGAGACTTAACCCTAAGACTTATCCCCAAAACTTAACCTTAAGACTTATTATTAAGATTTAAATTTAAGACTGAATCTTAAGACATAATACTAAGGCTTAACCTTAAGACTTATCCCTAAGACTTAACCCTGAGAATTTAATATAAGACTGAACCTTAGGATGTAACCCTAAGACTTAACACTATAACTTAACCGAAGACAACACTAAGACTTAAATTTAAGACTAAACTTTTAGACTTAACCCTAAGACGTAAACTTAAGAATTAAACATAAATCTTAACCCTGACACTTAACCCTAAGACGTATCCCAAAGACTTAAATTTAAGACTTAAACCTAAGACTCAAACCCTAGGACTTAAGATTTAACCTTAAGACTTAACACAAAGATTTAACCCTAAGATTTAGATTTATGAGTTAACCTTAAGACTTAATCCTAAGACTTAACACTAAGACTTAACCTTAAGACATAACCATAACACTTAAATCTAAGACTTAACCTTAACACTTAACCGTAAGACATAACCTTAAGATTTAACGCTAAGACTCAAATTTACGTCTTATCCTTAAGGCTTAACCCTAAGACTTAAATTTAGGTCTTAACCTTAACAGTTAACCCTAAGACTTAACCCTGAGACTTAAACCTAAGACTTAACCCTAAGACATAACCCTGAGACTTAACCTTAAGACTTAACCTTAAAACTTAACCCTAGGACTTGAATTTAAGACTTAACCTTAAGACTTATCCCTAAGACTTAACCCTGAGACTTAAACCTAATACTTAATCTTAGAGACTTAACCCTTAGACTTAACCTTAAGACTTAACCCTAACACTTATAATTAAGACTTAACCTTAAGACTTAACCTTGTGACTTAACCTTAAAAACTAAACCTGAGACTTAACCCTAAGACTTAAACTTAAAACTTAACCCTAAGACTTAACCCTATGATTTAAACCTAAGACTTAACTTAAACATAAGACTTAACCCTAAGGCATAACCCTGAGACTTAACCCTACGACTGAACCCTAAGACTAAACCCTAAGACTTAACCTTAAGACTTAACCCTAAGTCTTAACCCTGAGATTAACCGTGAGCCTTAACCCAAGGATTTATCCCCAAGACTTAAAATTAAGACTTAAACTTATGACATAACCATAAGAGTTAACCCTGAGATTAAATCTTATGACTTTAACCCTAAGACTTAATATTAATACTTAACCTTAAGACAACACCCTAAGACTTAACCCTAAGACAATAAACCTAAGACGTAACCTTAAATACTTAACTCTAAGTCTTAACCTTAAGACTTAACCCTAAGACATAACTCTAAGACTTAATCTTAAGTCTTAACCTTAAGACCTAACCCTAAGATTTAACCTTAAGACGTGATCTTTAGGACATAACCCTAAGAATTAACCCTAAGACTTAAATTTAATACTTAACCCTAAGACTTAACCCTAAGACTTAATCCTAAGACATAACCCTGAGACTGAAACCTAAGACTTAACCTTAATGCTTAACCCTAAGTCATAACCCTGAGACTTAACATTGAAACTTAGCCTTGAAACTTAACCCTGAGACTTAACCCTAAGCCATATCCCCAAGACTTAACTCTAAGACGTAAACCTAAGACTCAATCCATAAGACTTAACCTTAAGACTTAACCCTAAGTCTCAGCCTTAAGACAGAACCTTACGACTTAACCCTGGGACTTAACCTTGAGACCTTACCTTGAGCCTTAACCCTGAGACTTATCCCTAAGACTTAACCATGAGACTTAACCTTCAGATTTACCGTTAAGTCTTAACTACAAGACTAAACCTTAAAACATAACCTTAAGACTTAACCGTAAGACATAAACCTGAGACTTAACCCTAAGACTTAACTAGAAGACTTAACCCTAAAACTTAACCTTAAGACTTAACCATAAAAATTAAGCCTAAGACTTAACCCTAAAACTTAACCTTAAGGCTCAACCTTAAGACTTGACGTTAAGACTTAAGGTTAAGACTTAACCTTAATACTTTACCCTAAGACGTAAGCCAAAAACTTAACCCTAAGACTTAACCCTAAAGACTTAACTATAAGACTTAACCCTAAGTCTTAACCTTAAGACCTAACTTTAATATTCAAACTTAACACTTAACCTTAGGAGTTAACCCTTAGACTTAACCTTATAACTTAACCCTAAGACATAACATTAAGAGGTAACCACAAGACTTAACTGTAAGACTTAACCTGACACTTAACATTAAGACTTAACCCTAAGAAACAATCCTAAAACTTAACCCTAAGGATTAACATAATGACTTCACCTTAAGACTTGATCCTAAGACTTCACCTTAAGACTTATCCCTAAGACTTAAATTTACGACTTAACCATAAGACTTAACCCTAAGACTTATCCCTAAGACATAACCCTAAGACTTAAATTTAGGACTTAACCACAAGACTTAACCCTAAGACTTAATACTAATACTTAACCTAAGACTTAACCCTGAGACTTAACCTTAAGACTTAACCCTAAGATTTAACCTTAAGACTTAACCCTAAGACTTATCCCTGAGACTTAACCCTAAGACTTATCCCTGAGACTTAACCCTAAGACTTATCCCCAAACCTTAACCTTAAGACTTATTATTAAGATTTAAATTTAAGACTGAATCTTAAGACATAATACTAAGGCTTAACCTTAAGACTTATCCCTAAGACTTAACCCTGAGAATTTAATATAAGACTGAACCTTAGGATGTAACCGTAAGACTTAACACTATAACTTAACCGAAGACAACACTAAGACTTAAATTTAAGACTAAACTTTTAGACTTAACCCTAAGACGTAAACTTAAGAATTAAACATAAATCTTAACCCTGACACTTAACCCTAAGACGTATCCCAAAGACTTAAATTTAAGACTTAAACCTAAGACTCAAACCCTAGGACTTAAGATTTAACCTTAAGACTTAACACAAAGATTTAACCCTAAGATTTAGATTTATGAGTTAACCTTAAGACTTAATCCTAAGACTTAACACTAAGACTTAACCTTAAGACATAACCATAACACTTAAATCTAAGACTTAACCTTAACACTTAACCGTAAGACATAACCTTAAGATTTAACGCTAAGACTCAAATTTACGTCTTATCCTTAAGGCTTAACCCTAAGACTTAAATTTAGGTCTTAACCTTAACAGTTAACCCTAAGACTTAACCCTGAGACTTAAACCTAAGACTTAACCCTAAGACATAACCCTGAGACTTAACCTTAAGACTTAACCTTAAAACTTAACCCTAGGACTTGAATTTAAGACTTAACCTTAAGACTTATCCCTAAGACTTAACCCTGAGACTTAAACCTAATACTTAATCTTAGAGACTTAACCCTTAGACTTAACCTTAAGACTTAACCCTAACACTTATAATTAAGACTTAACCTTAAGACTTAACCTTGTGACTTAACCTTAAAAACTGAACCTGAGACTTAACCCTAAGACTTAAACTTAAAACTTAACCCTAAGACTTAACCCTATGATTTAAACCTAAGACTTAACTTAAACATAAGACTTAACCCTAAGGCATAACCCTGAGACTTAACCCTACGACTGAACCCTAAGACTAAACCCTAAGACTTAACCTTAAGACTTAACCCTAAGTCTTAACCCTGAGATTAACCGTGAGACTTAACCCAAGGATTTATCCCCAAGACTTAAAATTAAGACTTAAACTTATGACATAACCATAAGAGTTAACCCTGAGATTAAATCTTATGACTTTAACCCTAAGACTTAATATTAGTACTTAACCTTAAGACAACACCCTAAGACTTAACCCTAAGACAATAAACCTAAGACGTAACCTTAAATACTTAACTCTAAGTCTTAACCTTAAGACTTAACCCTAAGACATAACTCTAAGACTTAATCTTAAGTCTTAACCTTAAGACCTAACCCTAAGATTTAACCTTAAGACGTGATCTTTAGGACATAACCCTAAGAATTAACCCTAAGACTTAAATTTAATACTTAACCCTAAGACTTAACCCTAAGACTTAATCCTAAGACATAACCCTGAGACTGAAACCTAAGACTTAACCTTAATGCTTAACCCTAAGTCATAACCCTGAGACTTAACATTGAAACTTAGCCTTGAAACTTAACCCTGAGACTTAACCCTAAGCCATATCCCCAAGACTTAACTCTAAGACGTAAACCTAAGACTCAATCCATAAGACTTAACCTTAAGACTTAACCCTAAGTCTCAGCCTTAAGACAGAACCTTACGACTTAACCCTGGGACTTAACCTTGAGACCTTACCTTGAGCCTTAACCCTGAGACTTATCCCTAAGACTTAACCATGAGACTTAACCTTCAGATTTACCGTTAAGTCTTAACTACAAGACTAAACCTTAAAACATAACCTTAAGACTTAACCGTAAGACATAAACCTGAGACTTAACCCTAAGACTTAACTAGAAGACTTAACCCTAAAACTTAACCTTAAGACTTAACCATAAAAATTAAGCCTAAGACTTAACCCTAAAACTTAACCTTAAGGCTCAACCTTAAGACTTGACGTTAAGACTTAAGTTTAAGACTTAACCTTAATACTTTACCCTAAGACGTAAGCCAAAAACTTAACCCTAAGACTTAACCCTAAAGACTTAACTATAAGACTTAACCCTAAGTCTTAACCTTAAGACCTAACTTTAATATTCAAACTTAACACTTAACCTTAGGAGTTAACCCTTAGACTTAACCTTATAACTTAACCCTAAGACATAACATTAAGAGGTAACCATAAGACTTAACTGTAAGACTTAACCTGACACTTAACATTAAGACTTAACCCTAAGAAACAATCCTAAAACTTAACCCTAAGGATTAACATAATGACTTCACCTTAAGACTTGATCCTAAGACTTCACCTTAAGACTTATCCCTAAGACATAACCCTAAGACTTAAATTTACGACTTAACCATAAGACTTAACCCTAAGACTTATCCCTAAGACATAACCCTAAGACTTAAATTTAGGACTTAACCACAAGACTTAACCCTAAGACTTAATACTAATACTTAACCTAAGACTTAACCCTGAGACTTAACCTTAAGACTTAACCCTAAGATTTAACCTTAAGACTTAACCCTAAGACTTATCCCTGAGACTTAACCCTAAGACTTAACCCTAAGACTTAACCCTAAGACTTAATCCTAAGACATAACCCTGAGACTGAAACCTAAGACTTAACCTTAATGCTTAACCCTAAGTCATAACCCTGAGACTTAACATTGAAACTTAGCCTTGAAACTTAACCCTGAGACTTAACCCTAAGCCATATCCCCAAGACTTAACTCTAAGACGTAAACCTAAGACTCAATCCATAAGACTTAACCTTAAGACTTAACCCTAAGTCTCAGCCTTAAGACAGAACCTTACGACTTAACCCTGGGACTTAACCTTGAGACCTTACCTTGAGCCTTAACCCTGAGACTTATCCCTAAGACTTAACCATGAGACTTAACCTTCAGATTTACCGTTAAGTCTTAACTACAAGACTAAACCTTAAAACATAACCTTAAGACTTAACCGTAAGACATAAACCTGAGACTTAACCCTAAGACTTAACTAGAAGACTTAACCCTAAAACTTAACCTTAAGACTTAACCATAAAAATTAAGCCTAAGACTTAACCCTAAAACTTAACCTTAAGGCTCAACCTTAAGACTTGACGTTAAGACTTAAGGTTAAGACTTAACCTTAATACTTTACCCTAAGACGTAAGCCAAAAACTTAACCCTAAGACTTAAGCCTAAAGACTTAACTATAAGACTTAACCCTAAGTCTTAACCTTAAGACCTAACTTTAATATTCAAACTTAACACTTAACCTTAGGAGTTAACCCTTAGACTTAACCTTATAACTTAACCCTAAGACATAACATTAAGAGGTAACCACAAGACTTAACTGTAAGACTTAACCTGACACTTAACATTAAGACTTAACCCTAAGAAACAATCCTAAAACTTAACCCTAAGGATTAACATAATGACTTCACCTTAAGACTTGATCCTAAGACTTCACCTTAAGACTTATCCCTAAGACTTAAATTTACGACTTAACCATAAGACTTAACCCTAAGACTTATCCCTAAGACATAACCCTAAGACTTAAATTTAGGACTTAACCACAAGACTTAACCCTAAGACTTAATACTAATACTTAACCTAAGACTTAACCCTGAGACTTAACCTTAAGACTTAACCCTAAGATTTAACCTTAAGACTTAACCCTAAGACTTATCCCTGAGACTTAACCCTAAGACTTATCCCTGAGACTTAACCCTAAGACTTATCCCCAAACCTTAACCTTAAGACTTATTATTAAGATTTAAATTTAAGACTGAATCTTAAGACATAATACTAAGGCTTAACCTTAAGACTTATCCCTAAGACTTAACCCTGAGAATTTAATATAAGACTGAACCTTAGGATGTAACCCTAAGACTTAACACTATAACTTAACCGAAGACAACACTAAGACTTAAATTTAAGACTAAACTTTTAGACTTAACCCTAAGACGTAAACTTAAGAATTAAACATAAATCTTAACCCTGACACTTAACCCTAAGACGTATCCCAAAGACTTAAATTTAAGACTTAAACCTAAGACTCAAACCCTAGGACTTAAGATTTAACCTTAAGACTTAACACAAAGATTTAACCCTAAGATTTAGATTTATGAGTTAACCTTAAGACTTAATCCTAAGACTTAACACTAAGACTTAACCTTAAGACATAACCATAACACTTAAATCTAAGACTTAACCTTAACACTTAACCGTAAGACATAACCTTAAGATTTAACGCTAAGACTCAAATTTACGTCTTATCCTTAAGGCTTAACCCTAAGACTTAAATTTAGGTCTTAACCTTAACAGTTAACCCTAAGACTTAAACCTAAGACATAACCCTGAGACTTAACCTTAAGACTTAACCTTAAAACTTAACCCTAGGACTTGAATTTAAGACTTAACCTTAAGACTTATCCCTAAGACTTAACCCTGAGACTTAAACCTAATACTTAATCTTAGAGACTTAACCCTTAGACTTAACCTTAAGACTTAACCCTAACACTTATAATTAAGACTTAACCTTAAGACTTAACCTTGTGACTTAACCTTAAAAACTGAACCTGAGACTTAACCCTAAGACTTAAACTTAAAACTTAACCCTAAGACTTAACCCTATGATTTAAACCTAAGACTTAACTTAAACATAAGACTTAACCCTAAGGCATAACCCTGAGACTTAACCCTACGACTGAACCCTAAGACTAAACCCTAAGACTTAACCTTAAGACTTAACCCTAAGTCTTAACCCTGAGATTAACCGTGAGACTTAACCCAAGGATTTATCCCCAAGACTTAAAATTAAGACTTAAACTTATGACATAACCATAAGAGTTAACCCTGAGATTAAATCTTATGACTTTAACCCTAAGACTTAATATTAGTACTTAACCTTAAGACAACACCCTAAGACTTAACCCTAAGACAATAAACCTAAGATGTAACCTTAAATACTTAACTCTAAGTCTTAACCTTAAGACTTAACCCTAAGACATAACTCTAAGACTTAATCTTAAGTCTTAACCTTAAGACCTAACCCTAAGATTTAACCTTAAGACGTGATCTTTAGGACATAACCCTAAGAATTAACCCTAAGACTTAAATTTAATACTTAACCCTAAGACTTAACCCTAAGACTTAATCCTAAGACATAACCCTGAGACTGAAACCTAAGACTTAACCTTAATGCTTAACCCTAAGTCATAACCCTGAGACTGAACATTGAAACTTAGCCTTGAAACTTAACCCTGAGACTTAACCCTAAGCCATATCCCCAAGACTTAACTCTAAGACGTAAACCTAAGACTCAATCCATAAGACTTAACCTTAAGACTTAACCCTAAGTCTCAGCCTTAAGACAGAACCTTACGACTTAACCCTGGGACTTAACCTTGAGACCTTACCTTGAGCCTTAACCCTGAGACTTATCCCTAAGACTTAACCATGAGACTTAACCTTCAGATTTACCGTTAAGTCTTAACTACAAGACTAAACCTTAAAACATAACCTTAAGACTTAACCGTAAGACATAAACCTGAGACTTAACCCTAAGACTTAACTAGAAGACTTAACCCTAAAACTTAACCTTAAGACTTAACCATAAAAATTAAGCCTAAGACTTAACCCTAAAACTTAACCTTAAGGCTCAACCTTAAGACTTGACGTTAAGACTTAAGTTTAAGACTTAACCTTAATACTTTACCCTAAGACGTAAGCCAAAAATTTAACCCTAAGACTTAACCCTAAAGACTTAACTATAAGACTTAACCCTAAGTCTTAACCTTAAGACCTAACTTTAATATTCAAACTTAACACTTAACCTTAGGAGTTAACCCTTAGACTTAACCTTATAACTTAACCCTAAGACATAACATTAAGAGGTAACCACAAGACTTAACTGTAAGACTTAACCTGACACTTAACATTAAGACTTAACCCTAAGAAACAATCCTAAAACTTAACCCTAAGGATTAACATAATGACTTCACCTTAAGACTTGATCCTAAGACTTCACCTTAAGACTTATCCCTAAGACTTAAATTTACGACTTAACCATAAGACTTAACCCTAAGACTTATCCCTAAGACATAACCCTAAGACTTAAATTTAGGACTTAACCACAAGACTTAACCCTAAGACTTAATACTAATACTTAACCTAAGACTTAACCCTGAGACTTAACCTTAAGACTTAACCCTAAGATTTAACCTTAAGACTTAACCCTAAGACTTATCCCTGAGACTTAACCCTAAGACTTATCCCTGAGACTTAACCCTAAGACTTATCCCCAAACCTTAACCTTAAGACTTATTATTAAGATTTAAATTTAAGACTGAATCTTAAGACATAATACTAAGGCTTAACCTTAAGACTTATCCCTAAGACTTAACCCTGAGAATTTAATATAAGACTGAACCTTAGGATGTAACCCTAAGACTTAACACTATAACTTAACCGAAGACAACACTAAGACTTAAATTTAAGACTAAACTTTTAGACTTAACCCTAAGACGTAAACTTAAGAATTAAACATAAATCTTAACCCTGACACTTAACCCTAAGACGTATCCCAAAGACTTAAATTTAAGACTTAAACCTAAGACTCAAACCCTAGGACTTAAGATTTAACCTTAAGACTTAACACAAAGATTTAACCCTAAGATTTAGATTTATGAGTTAACCTTAAGACTTAATCCTAAGACTTAACACTAAGACTTAACCTTAAGACATAACCATAACACTTAAATCTAAGACTTAACCTTAACACTTAACCGTAAGACATAACCTTAAGATTTAACGCTAAGACTCAAATTTACGTCTTATCCTTAAGGCTTAACCCTAAGACTTAAATTTAGGTCTTAACCTTAACAGTTAACCCTAAGACTTAAACCTAAGACATAACCCTGAGACTTAACCTTAAGACTTAACCTTAAAACTTAACCCTAGGACTTGAATTTAAGACTTAACCTTAAGACTTATCCCTAAGACTTAACCCTGAGACTTAAACCTAATACTTAATCTTAGAGACTTAACCCTTAGACTTAACCTTAAGACTTAACCCTAACACTTATAATTAAGACTTAACCTTAAGACTTAACCTTGTGACTTAACCTTAAAAACTGAACCTGAGACTTAACCCTAAGACTTAAACTTAAAACTTAACCCTAAGACTTAACCCTATGATTTAAACCTAAGACTTAACTTAAACATAAGACTTAACCCTAAGGCATAACCCTGAGACTTAACCCTACGACTGAACCCTAAGACTAAACCCTAAGACTTAACCTTAAGACTTAACCCTAAGTCTTAACCCTGAGATTAACCGTGAGACTTAACCCAAGGATTTATCCCCAAGACTTAAAATTAAGACTTAAACTTATGACATAACCATAAGAGTTAACCCTGAGATTAAATCTTATGACTTTAACCCTAAGACTTAATATTAGTACTTAACCTTAAGACAACACCCTAAGACTTAACCCTAAGACAATAAACCTAAGACGTAACCTTAAATACTTAACTCTAAGTCTTAACCTTAAGACTTAACCCTAAGACATAACTCTAAGACTTAATCTTAAGTCTTAACCTTAAGACCTAACCCTAAGATTTAACCTTAAGACGTGATCTTTAGGACATAACCCTAAGAATTAACCCTAAGACTTAAATTTAATACTTAACCCTAAGACTTAACCCTAAGACTTAATCCTAAGACATAACCCTGAGACTGAAACCTAAGACTTAACCTTAATGCTTAACCCTAAGTCATAACCCTGAGACTGAACATTGAAACTTAGCCTTGAAACTTAACCCTGAGACTTAACCCTAAGCCATATCCCCAAGACTTAACTCTAAGACGTAAACCTAAGACTCAATCCATAAGACTTAACCTTAAGACTTAACCCTAAGTCTCAGCCTTAAGACAGAACCTTACGACTTAACCCTGGGACTTAACCTTGAGACCTTACCTTGAGCCTTAACCCTGAGACTTATCCCTAAGACTTAACCATGAGACTTAACCTTCAGATTTACCGTTAAGTCTTAACTACAAGACTAAACCTTAAAACATAACCTTAAGACTTAACCGTAAGACATAAACCTGAGACTTAACCCTAAGACTTAACTAGAAGACTTAACCCTAAAACTTAACCTTAAGACTTAACCATAAAAATTAAGCCTAAGACTTAACCCTAAAACTTAACCTTAAGGCTCAACCTTAAGACTTGACGTTAAGACTTAAGTTTAAGACTTAACCTTAATACTTTACCCTAAGACGTAAGCCAAAAATTTAACCCTAAGACTTAACCCTAAAGACTTAACTATAAGACTTAACCCTAAGTCTTAACCTTAAGACCTAACTTTAATATTCAAACTTAACACTTAACCTTAGGAGTTAACCCTTAGACTTAACCTTATAACTTAACCCTAAGACATAACATTAAGAGGTAACCATAAGACTTAACTGTAAGACTTAACCTGACACTTAACATTAAGACTTAACCCTAAGAAACAATCCTAAAACTTAACCCTAAGGATTAACATAATGACTTCCCCTTAAGACTTGATCCTAAGACTTCACCTTAAGACTTATCCCTAAGACTTAAATTTACGACTTAACCATAAGACTTAACCCTAAGACTTATCCCTAAGACATAACCCTAAGACTTAAATTTAGGACTTAACCACAAGACTTAACCCTAAGACTTAATACTAATACTTAACCTAAGACTTAACCCTGAGACTTAACCTTAAGACTTAACCCTAAGATTTAACCTTAAGACTTAACCCTAAGACTTATCCCTGAGACTTAACCCTAAGACTTATCCCCAAACCTTAACCTTAAGACTTATTATTAAGATTTAAATTTAAGACTGAATCTTAAGACATAATACTAAGGCTTAACCTTAAGACTTATCCCTAAGACTTAACCCTGAGAATTTAATATAAGACTGAACCTTAGGATGTAACCCTAAGACTTAACACTATAACTTAACCGAAGACAACACTAAGACTTAAATTTAAGACTAAACTTTTAGACTTAACCCTAAGACGTAAACTTAAGAATTAAACATAAATCTTAACCCTGACACTTAACCCTAAGACGTATCCCAAAGACTTAAATTTAAGACTTAAACCTAAGACTCAAACCCTAGGACTTAAGATTTAACCTTAAGACTTAACACAAAGATTTAACCCTAAGATTTAGATTTATGAGTTAACCTTAAGACTTAATCCTAAGACTTAACACTAAGACTTAACCTTAAGACATAACCATAACACTTAAATCTAAGACTTAACCTTAACACTTAACCGTAAGACATAACCTTAAGATTTAACGCTAAGACTCAAATTTACGTCTTATCCTTAAGGCTTAACCCTAAGACTTAAATTTAGGTCTTAACCTTAACAGTTAACCCTAAGACTTAACCCTGAGACTTAAACCTAAGACTTAACCCTAAGACATAACCCTGAGACTTAACCTTAAGACTTAACCTTAAAACTTAACCCTAGGACTTGAATTTAAGACTTAACCTTAAGACTTATCCCTAAGACTTAACCCTGAGACTTAAACCTAATACTTAATCTTAGAGACTTAACCCTTAGACTTAACCTTAAGACTTAACCCTAACACTTATAATTAAGACTTAACCTTAAGACTTAATCTTAGAGACTTAACCTTAAAAACTAAACCTGAGACTTAACCCTAAGACTTAAACTTAAAACTTAACCCTAAGACTTAACCCTATGATTTAAACCTAAGACTTAACTTAAACATAAGACTTAACCCTAAGGCATAACCCTGAGACTTAACCCTACGACTGAACCCTAAGACTAAACCCTAAGACTTAACCTTAAGACTTAACCCTAAGTCTTAACCCTGAGATTAACCGTGAGACTTAACCCAAGGATTTATCCCCAAGACTTAAAATTAAGACTTAAACTTATGACATAACCATAAGAGTTAACCCTGAGATTAAATCTTATGACTTTAACCCTAAGACTTAATATTAATACTTAACCTTAAGACAACACCCTAAGACTTAACCCTAAGACAATAAACCTAAGACGTAACCTTAAATACTTAACTCTAAGTCTTAACCTTAAGACTTAACCCTAAGACATAACTCTAAGACTTAATCTTAAGTCTTAACCTTAAGACCTAACCCTAAGATTTAACCTTAAGACGTGATCTTTAGGACATAACCCTAAGAATTAACCCTAAGACTTAAATTTAATACTTAACCCTAAGACTTAACCCTAAGACTTAATCCTAAGACATAACCCTGAGACTGAAACCTAAGACTTAACCTTAATGCTTAACCCTAAGTCATAACCCTGAGACTTAACATTGAAACTTAGCCTTGAAACTTAACCCTGAGACTTAACCCTAAGCCATATCCCCAAGACTTAACTCTAAGACGTAAACCTAAGACTCAATCCATAAGACTTAACCTTAAGACTTAACCCTAAGTCTCAGCCTTAAGACAGAACCTTACGACTTAACCCTGGGACTTAACCTTGAGACCTTACCTTGAGCCTTAACCCTGAGACTTATCCCTAAGACTTAACCATGAGACTTAACCTTCAGATTTACCGTTAAGTCTTAACTACAAGACTAAACCTTAAAACATAACCTTAAGACTTAACCGTAAGACATAAACCTGAGACTTAACCCTAAGACTTAACTAGAAGACTTAACCCTAAAACTTAACCTTAAGACTTAACCATAAAAATTAAGCCTAAGACTTAACCCTAAAACTTAACCTTAAGGCTCAACCTTAAGACTTGACGTTAAGACTTAAGTTTAAGACTTAACCTTAATACTTTACCCTAAGACGTAAGCCAAAAACTTAACCCTAAGACTTAACCCTAAAGACTTAACTATAAGACTTAACCCTAAGTCTTAACCTTAAGACCTAACTTTAATATTCAAACTTAACACTTAACCTTAGGAGTTAACCCTTAGACTTAACCTTATAACTTAACCCTAAGACATAACATTAAGAGGTAACCATAAGGCTTAACTGTAAGACTTAACCTGACACTTAACATTAAGACTTAACCCTAAGAAACAATCCTAAAACTTAACCCTAAGGATTAACATAATGACTTCACCTTAAGACTTGATCCTAAGACTTCACCTTAAGACTTATCCCTAAGTCTTAAATTTACGACTTAACCATAAGACTTAACCCTAAGACTTATCCCTAAGACATAACCCTAAGACTTAAATTTAGGACTTAACCACAAGACTTAACCCTAAGACTTAATACTAATACTTAACCTAAGACTTAACCCTGAGACTTAACCTTAAGACTTAACCCTAAGATTTAACCTTAAGACTTAACCCTAAGACTTATCCCTGAGACTTAACCCTAAGACTTATCCCTGAGACTTAACCCTAAGACTTATCCCCAAACCTTAACCTTAAGACTTATTATTAAGATTTAAATTTAAGACTGAATCTTAAGACATAATACTAAGGCTTAACCTTAAGACTTATCCCTAAGACTTAACCCTGAGAATTTAATATAAGACTGAACCTTAGGATGTAACCCTAAGACTTAACACTATAACTTAACCGAAGACAACACTAAGACTTAAATTTAAGACTAAACTTTTAGACTTAACCCTAAGACGTAAACTTAAGAATTAAACATAAATCTTAACCCTGACACTTAACCCTAAGACGTATCCCAAAGACTTAAATTTAAGACTTAAACCTAAGACTCAAACCCTAGGACTTAAGATTTAACCTTAAGACTTAACACAAAGATTTAACCCTAAGATTTAGATTTATGAGTTAACCTTAAGACTTAATCCTAAGACTTAACACTAAGACTTAACCTTAAGACATAACCATAACACTTAAATCTAAGACTTAACCTTAACACTTAACCGTAAGACATAACCTTAAGATTTAACGCTAAGACTCAAATTTACGTCTTATCCTTAAGGCTTAACCCTAAGACTTAAATTTAGGTCTTAACCTTAACAGTTAACCCTAAGACTTAACCCTGAGACTTAAACCTAAGACTTAACCCTAAGACATAACCCTGAGACTTAACCCTACGACTGAACCCTAAGACTAAACCCTAAGACTTAACCTTAAGACTTAACCCTAAGTCTTAACCCTGAGATTAACCGTGAGACTTAACCCAAGGATTTATCCCCAAGACTTAAAATTAAGACTTAAACTTATGACATAACCATAAGAGTTAACCCTGAGATTAAATCTTATGACTTTAACCCTAAGACTTAATATTAATACTTAACCTTAGGACAACACCCTAAGACTTAACCCTAAGACAATAAACCTAAGACGTAACCTTAAATACTTAACTCTAAGTCTTAACCTTAAGACTTAACCCTAAGACATAACTCTAAGACTTAATCTTAAGTCTTAACCTTAAGACCTAACCCTAAGATTTAACCTTAAGACGTGATCTTTAGGACATAACCCTAAGAATTAACGCTAAGACTTAAATTTAATACTTAACCCTAAGATTTAACCCTAAGACTTAATCCTAAGACATAACCCTGAGACTGAAACCTAAGACTTAACCTTAATGCTTAACCCTAAGTCATAACCCTGAGACTTAACATTGAAACTTAGCCTTGAAACTTAACCCTGAGACTTAACCCTAAGCCATATCCCCAAGACTTAACTCTAAGACGTAAACCTAAGACTCAATCCATAAGACTTAACCTTAAGACTTAACCCTAAGTCTCAGCCTTAAGACAGAACCTTACGACTTAACCCTGGGACTTAACCTTGAGACCTTACCTTGAGCCTTAACCCTGAGACTTATCCCTAAGACTTAACCATGAGACTTAACCTTCAGATTTACCGTTAAGTCTTAACTACAAGACTAAACCTTAAAACATAACCTTAAGACTTAACCGTAAGACATAAACCTGAGACTTAACCCTAAGACTTAACTAGAAGACTTAACCCTAAAACTTAACCTTAAGACTTAACCATAAAAATTAAGCCTAAGACTTAACCCTAAAACTTAACCTTAAGGCTCAACCTTAAGACTTGACGTTAAGACTTAACCTTAATACTTTACCCTAAGACGTAAGCCAAAAACTTAACCCTAAGACTTAACCCTAAAGACTTAACTATAAGACTTAACCCTAAGTCTTAACCTTAAGACCTAACTTTAATATTCAAACTTAACACTTAACCTTAGGAGTTAACCCTTAGACTTAACCTTATAACTTAACCCTAAAGACATAACATTAAGAGGTAACCATAAGACTTAACTGTAAGACTTAACCTGACACTTAACATTAAGACTTAACCCTAAGAAACAATCCTAAAACTTAACCCTAAGGATTAACATAATGACTTCACCTTAAGACTTGATCCTAAGACTTCACCTTAAGACTTAACCATAAGACATAACCCTAAGACTTAAATTTACGACTTAACCATAAGACTTAACCCTAAGACTTAAATTTAGGACTTAACCACAAGACTTAACCCTAAGACTTAATAGTAATACTTAACCTAAGACTTAACCCTGAGACTTAACCTTAAGACTTAACCCTAAGATTTAACCTTAAGACTTAACCCTAAGACTTATCCCTGAGACTTAACCCTAAGACTTATCCCTGAGACTTAACCCTAAGACTTATCCCTGAGACTTAACCTTAAGACTTATTATTAAGATTTAAATTTAAGACTGAATCTTAAGACATAATACTAAGGCTTAACCTTAAGACTTATCCCTAAGACTTAACCCTGAGAATTTAATATAAGACTGAACCTTAGGATGTAACCCTAAGACTTAACACTATAACTTAACCGAAGACAACACTAAGACTTAAATTTAAGACTAAACTTTTAGACTTAACCCTAAGACGTAAACTTAAGAATTAAACATAAATCTTAACCCTGACACTTAACCCTAAGACGTATCCCAAAGACTTAAATTTAAGACTTAAACCTAAGACTCAAACCCTAGGACTTAAGATTTAACCTTAAGACTTAACACAAAGATTTAACCCTAAGATTTAGATTTATGAGTTAACCTTAAGACTTAATCCTAAGACTTAACACTAAGACTTAACCTTAAGACATAACCATAACACTTAAATCTAAGACTTAACCTTAACACTTAACCGTAAGACATAACCTTAAGATTTAACGCTAAGACTCAAATTTACGTCTTATCCTTAAGGCTTAACCCTAAGACTTAAATTTAGGTCTTAACCTTAACAGTTAACCCTAAGACTTAACCCTGAGACTTAAACCTAAGACTTAACCCTAAGACATAACCCTGAGACTTAACCCTACGACTGAACCCTAAGACTAAACCCTAAGACTTAACCTTAAGACTTAACCCTAAGTCTTAACCCTGAGATTAACCGTGAGACTTAACCCAAGGATTTATCCCCAAGACTTAAAATTAAGACTTAAACTTATGACATAACCATAAGAGTTAACCCTGAGATTAAATCTTATGACTTTAACCCTAAGACTTAATATTAATACTTAACCTTAGGACAACACCCTAAGACTTAACCCTAAGACAATAAACCTAAGACGTAACCTTAAATACTTAACTCTAAGTCTTAACCTTAAGACTTAACCCTAAGACATAACTCTAAGACTTAATCTTAAGTCTTAACCTTAAGACCTAACCCTAAGATTTAACCTTAAGACGTGATCTTTAGGACATAACCCTAAGAATTAACGCTAAGACTTAAATTTAATACTTAACCCTAAGATTTAACCCTAAGACTTAATCCTAAGACATAACCCTGAGACTGAAACCTAAGACTTAACCTTAATGCTTAACCCTAAGTCATAACCCTGAGACTTAACATTGAAACTTAGCCTTGAAACTTAACCCTGAGACTTAACCCTAAGCCATATCCCCAAGACTTAACTCTAAGACGTAAACCTAAGACTCAATCCATAAGACTTAACCTTAAGACTTAACCCTAAGTCTCAGCCTTAAGACAGAACCTTACGACTTAACCCTGGGACTTAACCTTGAGACCTTACCTTGAGCCTTAACCCTGAGACTTATCCCTAAGACTTAACCATGAGACTTAACCTTCAGATTTACCGTTAAGTCTTAACTACAAGACTAAACCTTAAAACATAACCTTAAGACTTAACCGTAAGACATAAACCTGAGACTTAACCCTAAGACTTAACTAGAAGACTTAACCCTAAAACTTAACCTTAAGACTTAACCATAAAAATTAAGCCTAAGACTTAACCCTAAAACTTAACCTTAAGGCTCAACCTTAAGACTTGACGTTAAGACTTAAGTTTAAGACTTAACCTTAATACTTTACCCTAAGACGTAAGCCAAAAACTTAACCCTAAGACTTAACCCTAAAGACTTAACTATAAGACTTAACCCTAAGTCTTAACCTTAAGACCTAACTTTAATATTCAAACTTAACACTTAACCTTAGGAGTTAACCCTTAGACTTAACCTTATAACTTAACCCTAAAGACATAACATTAAGAGGTAACCATAAGACTTAACTGTAAGACTTAACCTGACACTTAACATTAAGACTTAACCCTAAGAAACAATCCTAAAACTTAACCCTAAGGATTAACATAATGACTTCACCTTAAGACTTGATCCTAAGACTTCACCTTAAGACTTAACCATAAGACATAACCCTAAGACTTAAATTTACGACTTAACCATAAGACTTAACCCTAAGACTTAAATTTAGGACTTAACCACAAGACTTAACCCTAAGACTTAATACTAATACTTAACCTAAGACTTAACCCTGAGACTTAACCTTAAGACTTAACCCTAAGATTTAACCTTAAGACTTAACCCTAAGACTTATCCCTGAGACTTAACCCTAAGACTTATCCCTGAGACTTAACCCTAAGACTTATCCCTGAGACTTAACCTTAAGACTTATTATTAAGATTTAAATTTAAGACTGAATCTTAAGACATAATACTAAGGCTTAACCTTAAGACTTATCCCTAAGACTTAACCCTGAGAATTTAATATAAGACTGAACCTTAGGATGTAACCCTAAGACTTAACACTATAACTTAACCGAAGACAACACTAAGACTTAAATTTAAGACTAAACTTTTAGACTTAACCCTAAGACGTAAACTTAAGAATTAAACATAAATCTTAACCCTGACACTTAACCCTAAGACGTATCCCAAAGACTTAAATTTAAGACTTAAACCTAAGACTCAAACCCTAGGACTTAAGATTTAACCTTAAGACTTAACACAAAGATTTAACCCTAAGATTTAGATTTATGAGTTAACCTTAAGACTTAATCCTAAGACTTAACACTAAGACTTAACCTTAAGACATAACCATAACACTTAAATCTAAGACTTAACCTTAACACTTAACCGTAAGACATAACCTTAAGATTTAACGCTAAGACTCAAATTTACGTCTTATCCTTAAGGCTTAACCCTAAGACTTAAATTTAGGTCTTAACCTTAACAGTTAACCCTAAGACTTAACCCTGAGACTTAACCCTAAGACATAACCCTGAGACTTAACCTTAAGACTTAACCTTAAAACTTAACCCTAGGACTTGAATTTAAGACTTAACCTTAAGACTTATCCCTAAGACTTAACCCTGAGACTTAAACCTAATACTTAATCTTAGAGACTTAACCCTTAGACTTAACCTTAAGACTTAACCCTAACACTTATAATTAAGACTTAACCTTAAGACTTAACCTTGTGACTTAACCTTAAAAACTAAACCTGAGACTTAACCCTAAGACTTAAACTTAAAACTTAACCCTAAGACTTAACCCTATGATTTAAACCTAAGACTTAACTTAAACATAAGACTTAACCCTAAGGCATAACCCTGAGACTTAACCCTACGACTGAACCCTAAGACTAAACCCTAAGACTTAACCTTAAGACTTAACCCTAAGTCTTAACCCTGAGATTAACCGTGAGACTTAACCCAAGGATTTATCCCCAAGACTTAAAATTAAGACTTAAACTTATGACATAACCATAAGAGTTAACCCTGAGATTAAATCTTATGACTTTAACCCTAAGACTTAATATTAATACTTAACCTTAAGACAACACCCTAAGACTTAACCCTAAGACAATAAACCTAAGACGTAACCTTAAATACTTAACTCTAAGTCTTAACCTTAAGACTTAACCCTAAGACATAACTCTAAGACTTAATCTTAAGTCTTAACCTTAAGACCTAACCCTAAGATTTAACCTTAAGACGTGATCTTTAGGACATAACCCTAAGAATTAACCCTAAGACTTAAATTTAATACTTAACCCTAAGACTTAACCCTAAGACTTAATCCTAAGACATAACCCTGAGACTGAAACCTAAGACTTAACCTTAATGCTTAACCCTAAGTCATAACCCTGAGACTTAACATTGAAACTTAGCCTTGAAACTTAACCCTGAGACTTAACCCTAAGCCATATCCCCAAGACTTAACTCTAAGACGTAAACCTAAGACTCAATCCATAAGACTTAACCTTAAGACTTAACCCTAAGTCTCAGCCTTAAGACAGAACCTTACGACTTAACCCTGGGACTTAACCTTGAGACCTTACCTTGAGCCTTAACCCTGAGACTTATCCCTAAGACTTAACCATGAGACTTAACCTTCAGATTTACCGTTAAGTCTTAACTACAAGACTAAACCTTAAAACATAACCTTAAGACTTAACCGTAAGACATAAACCTGAGACTTAACCCTAAGACTTAACTAGAAGACTTAACCCTAAAACTTAACCTTAAGACTTAACCATAAAAATTAAGCCTAAGACTTAACCCTAAAACTTAACCTTAAGGCTCAACCTTAAGACTTGACGTTAAGACTTAAGTTTAAGACTTAACCTTAATACTTTACCCTAAGACGTAAGCCAAAAACTTAACCCTAAGACTTAACCCTAAAGACTTAACTATAAGACTTAACCCTAAGTCTTAACCTTAAGACCTAACTTTAATATTCAAACTTAACACTTAACCTTAGGAGTTAACCCTTAGACTTAACCTTATAACTTAACCCTAAGACATAACATTAAGAGGTAACCATAAGACTTAACTGTAAGACTTAACCTGACACTTAACATTAAGACTTAACCCTAAGAAACAATCCTAAAACTTAACCCTAAGGATTAACATAATGACTTCACCTTAAGACTTGATCCTAAGACTTCACCTTAAGACTTATCCCTAAGACATAACCCTAAGACTTAAATTTACGACTTAACCATAAGACTTAACCCTAAGACTTATCCCTAAGACATAACCCTAAGACTTAAATTTAGGACTTAACCACAAGACTTAACCCTAAGACTTAATACTAATACTTAACCTAAGACTTAACCCTGAGACTTAACCTTAAGACTTAACCCTAAGATTTAACCTTAAGACTTAACCCTAAGACTTATCCCTGAGACTTAACCCTAAGACTTATCCCCAAACCTTAACCTTAAGACTTATTATTAAGATTTAAATTTAAGACTGAATCTTAAGACATAATACTAAGGCTTAACCTTAAGACTTATCCCTAAGACTTAACCCTGAGAATTTAATATAAGACTGAACCTTAGGATGTAACCCTAAGACTTAACACTATAACTTAACCGAAGACAACACTAAGACTTAAATTTAAGACTAAACTTTTAGACTTAACCCTAAGACGTAAACTTAAGAATTAAACATAAATCTTAACCCTGACACTTAACCCTAAGACGTATCCCAAAGACTTAAATTTAAGACTTAAACCTAAGACTCAAACCCTAGGACTTAAGATTTAACCTTAAGACTTAACACAAAGATTTAACCCTAAGATTTAGATTTATGAGTTAACCTTAAGACTTAATCCTAAGACTTAACACTAAGACTTAACCTTAAGACATAACCATAACACTTAAATCTAAGACTTAACCTTAACACTTAACCGTAAGACATAACCTTAAGATTTAACGCTAAGACTCAGATTTACGTCTTATCCTTAAAGCTTAACCCTAAGACTTAAATTTAGGTCTTAACCTTAACAGTTAACCCTAAGACTTAACCCTGAGACTTAAACCTAAGACTTAACCCTAAGACATAACCCTGAGACTTAACCTTAAGACTTAACCTTAAAACTTAACCCTAGGACTTGAATTTAAGACTTAACCTTAAGACTTATCCCTAAGACTTAACCCTGAGACTTAAACCTAATACTTAATCTTAGAGACTTAACCCTTAGACTTAACCTTAAGACTTAACCCTAACACTTATAATTAAGACTTAACCTTAAGACTTAACCTTGTGACTTAACCTTAAAAACTAAACCTGAGACTTAACCCTAAGACTTAAACTTAAAACTTAACCCTAAGACTTAACCCTATGATTTAAACCTAAGACTTAACTTAAACATAAGACTTAACCCTAAGGCATAACCCTGAGACTTAACCCTACGACTGAACCCTAAGACTAAACCCTAAGACTTAACCTTAAGACTTAACCCTAAGTCTTAACCCTGAGATTAACCGTGAGACTTAACCCAAGGATTTATCCCCAAGACTTAAAATTAAGACTTAAACTTATGACATAACCATAAGAGTTAACCCTGAGATTAAATCTTATGACTTTAACCCTAAGACTTAATATTAATACTTAACCTTAGGACAACACCCTAAGACTTAACCCTAAGACAATAAACCTAAGACGTAACCTTAAATACTTAACTCTAAGTCTTAACCTTAAGACTTAACCCTAAGACATAACTCTAAGACTTAATCTTAAGTCTTAACCTTAAGACCTAACCCTAAGATTTAACCTTAAGACGTGATCTTTAGGACATAACCCTAAGAATTAACCCTAAGACTTAAATTTAATACTTAACCCTAAGACTTAACCCTAAGACTTAATCCTAAGACATAACCCTGAGACTGAAACCTAAGACTTAACCTTAATGCTTAACCCTAAGTCATAACCCTGAGACTTAACATTGAAACTTAGCCTTGAAACTTAACCCTGAGACTTAACCCTAAGCCATATCCCCAAGACTTAACTCTAAGACGTAAACCTAAGACTCAATCCATAAGACTTAACCTTAAGACTTAACCCTAAGTCTCAGCCTTAAGACAGAACCTTACGACTTAACCCTGGGACTTAACCTTGAGACCTTACCTTGAGCCTTAACCCTGAGACTTATCCCTAAGACTTAACCATGAGACTTAACCTTCAGATTTACCGTTAAGTCTTAACTACAAGACTAAACCTTAAAACATAACCTTAAGACTTAACCGTAAGACATAAACCTGAGACTTAACCCTAAGACTTAACTAGAAGACTTAACCCTAAAACTTAACCTTAAGACTTAACCATAAAAATTAAGCCTAAGACTTAACCCTAAAACTTAACCTTAAGGCTCAACCTTAAGACTTGACGTTAAGACTTAAGTTTAAGACTTAACCTTAATACTTTACCCTAAGACGTAAGCCAAAAACTTAACCCTAAGACTTAAGCCTAAAGACTTAACTATAAGACTTAACCCTAAGTCTTAACCTTAAGACCTAACTTTAATATTCAAACTTAACACTTAACCTTAGGAGTTAACCCTTAGACTTAACCTTATAACTTAACCCTAAGACATAACATTAAGAGGTAACCATAAGGCTTAACTGTAAGACTTAACCTGACACTTAACATTAAGACTTAACCCTAAGAAACAATCCTAAAACTTAACCCTAAGGATTAACATAATGACTTCACCTTAAGACTTGATCCTAAGACTTCACCTTAAGACTTATCCCTAAGACATAACCCTAAGACTTAACCCTAAGACTTATCCCTAAGACATAACCCTAAGACTTAAATTTAGGACTTAACCACAAGACTTAACCCTAAGACTTAATACTAATACTTAACCTAAGACTTAACCCTGAGACTTAACCTTAAGACTTAACCCTAAGATTTAACCTTAAGACTTAACCCTAAGACTTATCCCTGAGACTTAACCCTAAGACTTATCCCTGAGACTTAACCCTAAGACTTATCCCCAAACCTTAACCTTAAGACTTATTATTAAGATTTAAATTTAAGACTGAATCTTAAGACATAATACTAAGGCTTAACCTTAAGACTTATCCCTAAGACTTAACCCTGAGAATTTAATATAAGACTGAACCTTAGGATGTAACCCTAAGACTTAACACTATAACTTAACCGAAGACAACACTAAGACTTAAATTTAAGACTAAACTTTTAGACTTAACCCTAAGACGTAAACTTAAGAATTAAACATAAATCTTAACCCTGACACTTAACCCTAAGACGTATCCCAAAGACTTAAATTTAAGACTTAAACCTAAGACTCAAACCCTAGGACTTAAGATTTAACCTTAAGACTTAACACAAAGATTTAACCCTAAGATTTAGATTTATGAGTTAACCTTAAGACTTAATCCTAAGACTTAACACTAAGACTTAACCTTAAGACATAACCATAACACTTAAATCTAAGACTTAACCTTAACACTTAACCGTAAGACATAACCTTAAGATTTAACGCTAAGACTCAGATTTACGTCTTATCCTTAAAGCTTAACCCTAAGACTTAAATTTAGGTCTTAACCTTAACAGTTAACCCTAAGACTTAACCCTGAGACTTAAACCTAAGACTTAACCCTAAGACATAACCCTGAGACTTAACCTTAAGACTTAACCTTAAAACTTAACCCTAGGACTTGAATTTAAGACTTAACCTTAAGACTTATCCCTAAGACTTAACCCTGAGACTTAAACCTAATACTTAATCTTAGAGACTTAACCCTTAGACTTAACCTTAAGACTTAACCCTAACACTTATAATTAAGACTTAACCTTAAGACTTAACCTTGTGACTTAACCTTAAAAACTAAACCTGAGACTTAACCCTAAGACTTAAACTTAAAACTTAACCCTAAGACTTAACCCTATGATTTAAACCTAAGACTTAACTTAAACATAAGACTTAACCCTAAGGCATAACCCTGAGACTTAACCCTACGACTGAACCCTAAGACTAAACCCTAAGACTTAACCTTAAGACTTAACCCTAAGTCTTAACCCTGAGATTAACCGTGAGACTTAACCCAAGGATTTATCCCCAAGACTTAAAATTAAGACTTAAACTTATGACATAACCATAAGAGTTAACCCTGAGATTAAATCTTATGACTTTAACCCTAAGACTTAATATTAATACTTAACCTTAAGACAACACCCTAAGACTTAACCCTAAGACAATAAACCTAAGACGTAACCTTAAATACTTAACTCTAAGTCTTAACCTTAAGACTTAACCCTAAGACATAACTCTAAGACTTAATCTTAAGTCTTAACCTTAAGACCTAACCCTAAGATTTAACCTTAAGACGTGATCTTTAGGACATAACCCTAAGAATTAACCCTAAGACTTAAATTTAATACTTAACCCTAAGACTTAACCCTAAGACTTAATCCTAAGACATAACCCTGAGACTGAAACCTAAGACTTAACCTTAATGCTTAACCCTAAGTCATAACCCTGAGACTTAACATTGAAACTTAGCCTTGAAACTTAACCCTGAGACTTAACCCTAAGCCATATCCCCAAGACTTAACTCTAAGACGTAAACCTAAGACTCAATCCATAAGACTTAACCTTAAGACTTAACCCTAAGTCTCAGCCTTAAGACAGAACCTTACGACTTAACCCTGGGACTTAACCTTGAGACCTTACCTTGAGCCTTAACCCTGAGACTTATCCCTAAGACTTAACCATGAGACTTAACCTTCAGATTTACCGTTAAGTCTTAACTACAAGACTAAACCTTAAAACATAACCTTAAGACTTAACCGTAAGACATAAACCTGAGACTTAACCCTAAGACTTAACTAGAAGACTTAACCCTAAAACTTAACCTTAAGACTTAACCATAAAAATTAAGCCTAAGACTTAACCCTAAAACTTAACCTTAAGGCTCAACCTTAAGACTTGACGTTAAGACTTAAGTTTAAGACTTAACCTTAATACTTTACCCTAAGACGTAAGCCAAAAACTTAACCCTAAGACTTAACCCTAAAGACTTAACTATAAGACTTAACCCTAAGTCTTAACCTTAAGACCTAACTTTAATATTCAAACTTAACACTTAACCTTAGGAGTTAACCCTTAGACTTAACCTTATAACTTAACCCTAAGACATAACATTAAGAGGTAACCATAAGACTTAACTGTAAGACTTAACCTGACACTTAACATTAAGACTTAACCCTAAGAAACAATCCTAAAACTTAACCCTAAGGATTAACATAATGACTTCACCTTAAGACTTGATCCTAAGACTTCACCTTAAGACTTATCCCTAAGACATAACCCTAAGACTTAAATTTACGACTTAACCATAAGACTTAACCCTAAGACTTATCCCTAAGACATAACCCTAAGACTTAAATTTAGGACTTAACCACAAGACTTAACCCTAAGACTTAATACTAATACTTAACCTAAGACTTAACCCTGAGACTTAACCTTAAGACTTAACCCTAAGATTTAACCTTAAGACTTAACCCTAAGACTTATCCCTGAGACTTAACCCTAAGACTTATCCCCAAACCTTAACCTTAAGACTTATTATTAAGATTTAAATTTAAGACTGAATCTTAAGACATAATACTAAGGCTTAACCTTAAGACTTATCCCTAAGACTTAACCCTGAGAATTTAATATAAGACTGAACCTTAGGATGTAACCCTAAGACTTAACACTATAACTTAACCGAAGACAACACTAAGACTTAAATTTAAGACTAAACTTTTAGACTTAACCCTAAGACGTAAACTTAAGAATTAAACATAAATCTTAACCCTGACACTTAACCCTAAGACGTATCCCAAAGACTTAAATTTAAGACTTAAACCTAAGACTCAAACCCTAGGACTTAAGATTTAACCTTAAGACTTAACACAAAGATTTAACCCTAAGATTTAGATTTATGAGTTAACCTTAAGACTTAATCCTAAGACTTAACACTAAGACTTAACCTTAAGACATAACCATAACACTTAAATCTAAGACTTAACCTTAACACTTAACCGTAAGACATAACCTTAAGATTTAACGCTAAGACTCAAATTTACGTCTTATCCTTAAAGCTTAACCCTAAGACTTAAATTTAGGTCTTAACCTTAACAGTTAACCCTAAGACTTAACCCTGAGACTTAAACCTAAGACTTAACCCTAAGACATAACCCTGAGACTTAACCTTAAGACTTAACCTTAAAACTTAACCCTAGGACTTGAATTTAAGACTTAACCTTAAGACTTATCCCTAAGACTTAACCCTGAGACTTAAACCTAATACTTAATCTTAGAGACTTAACCCTTAGACTTAACCTTAAGACTTAACCCTAACACTTATAATTAAGACTTAACCTTAAGACTTAACCTTGTGACTTAACCTTAAAAACTAAACCTGAGACTTAACCCTAAGACTTAAACTTAAAACTTAACCCTAAGACTTAACCCTATGATTTAAACCTAAGACTTAACTTAAACATAAGACTTAACCCTAAGGCATAACCCTGAGACTTAACGCTACGACTGAACCCTAAGACTAAACCCTAAGACTTAACCTTAAGACTTAACCCTAAGTCTTAACCCTGAGATTAACCGTGAGACTTAACCCAAGGATTTATCCCCAAGACTTAAAATTAAGACTTAAACTTATGACATAACCATAAGAGTTAACCCTGAGATTAAATCTTATGACTTTAACCCTAAGACTTAATATTAATACTTAACCTTAGGACAACACCCTAAGACTTAACCCTAAGACAATAAACCTAAGACGTAACCTTAAATACTTAACTCTAAGTCTTAACCTTAAGACTTAACCCTAAGACATAACTCTAAGACTTAATCTTAAGTCTTAACCTTAAGACCTAACCCTAAGATTTAACCTTAAGACGTGATCTTTAGGACATAACCCTAAGAATTAACCCTAAGACTTAAATTTAATACTTAACCCTAAGACTTAACCCTAAGACTTAATCCTAAGACATAACCCTGAGACTGAAACCTAAGACTTAACCTTAATGCTTAACCCTAAGTCATAACCCTGAGACTTAACATTGAAACTTAGCCTTGAAACTTAACCCTGAGACTTAACCCTAAGCCATATCCCCAAGACTTAACTCTAAGACGTAAACCTAAGACTCAATCCATAAGACTTAACCTTAAGACTTAACCCTAAGTCTCAGCCTTAAGACAGAACCTTACGACTTAACCCTGGGACTTAACCTTGAGACCTTACCTTGAGCCTTAACCCTGAGACTTATCCCTAAGACTTAACCATGAGACTTAACCTTCAGATTTACCGTTAAGTCTTAACTACAAGACTAAACCTTAAAACATAACCTTAAGACTTAACCGTAAGACATAAACCTGAGACTTAACCCTAAGACTTAACTAGAAGACTTAACCCTAAAACTTAACCTTAAGACTTAACCATAAAAATTAAGCCTAAGACTTAACCCTAAAACTTAACCTTAAGGCTCAACCTTAAGACTTGACGTTAAGACTTAACCTTAATACTTTACCCTAAGACGTAAGCCAAAAACTTAACCCTAAGACTTAACCCTAAAGACTTAACTATAAGACTTAACCCTAAGTCTTAACCTTAAGACCTAACTTTAATATTCAAACTTAACACTTAACCTTAGGAGTTAACCCTTAGACTTAACCTTATAACTTAACCCTAAGACATAACATTAAGAGGTAACCATAAGACTTAACTGTAAGACTTAACCTGACACTTAACATTAAGACTTAACCCTAAGAAACAATCCTAAAACTTAACCCTAAGGATTAACATAATGACTTCACCTTAAGACTTGATCCTAAGACTTCACCTTAAGACATAACCCTAAGACTTAAATTTACGACTTAACCATAAGACTTAACCCTAAGACTTATCCCTAAGACATAACCCTAAGACTTAAATTTAGGACTTAACCACAAGACTTAACCCTAAGACTTAATACTAATACTTAACCTAAGACTTAACCCTGAGACTTAACCTTAAGACTTAACCCTAAGATTTAACCTTAAGACTTAACCCTAAGACTTATCCCTGAGACTTAACCCTAAGACTTATCCCTGAGACTTAACCCTAAGACTTATCCCCAAACCTTAACCTTAAGACTTATTATTAAGATTTAAATTTAAGACTGAATCTTAAGACATAATACTAAGGCTTAACCTTAAGACTTATCCCTAAGACTTAACCCTGAGAATTTAATATAAGACTGAACCTTAGGATGTAACCCTAAGACTTAACACTATAACTTAACCGAAGACAACACTAAGACTTAAATTTAAGACTAAACTTTTAGACTTAACCCTAAGACGTAAACTTAAGAATTAAACATAAATCTTAACCCTGACACTTAACCCTAAGACGTATCCCAAAGACTTAAATTTAAGACTTAAACCTAAGACTCAAACCCTAGGACTTAAGATTTAACCTTAAGACTTAACACAAAGATTTAACCCTAAGATTTAGATTTATGAGTTAACCTTAAGACTTAATCCTAAGACTTAACACTAAGACTTAACCTTAAGACATAACCATAACACTTAAATCTAAGACTTAACCTTAACACTTAACCGTAAGACATAACCTTAAGATTTAACGCTAAGACTCAAATTTACGTCTTATCCTTAAGGCTTAACCCTAAGACTTAAATTTAGGTCTTAACCTTAACAGTTAACCCTAAGACTTAACCCTGAGACTTAAACCTAAGACTTAACCCTAAGACATAACCCTGAGACTTAACCTTAAGACTTAACCTTAAAACTTAACCCTAGGACTTGAATTTAAGACTTAACCTTAAGACTTATCCCTAAGACTTAACCCTGAGACTTAAACCTAATACTTAATCTTAGAGACTTAACCCTTAGACTTAACCTTAAGACTTAACCCTAACACTTATAATTAAGACTTAACCTTAAGACTTAACCTTGTGACTTAACCTTAAAAACTAAACCTGAGACTTAACCCTAAGACTTAAACTTAAAACTTAACCCTAAGACTTAACCCTATGATTTAAACCTAAGACTTAACTTAAACATAAGACTTAACCCTAAGGCATAACCCTGAGACTTAACCCTACGACTGAACCCTAAGACTAAACCCTAAGACTTAACCTTAAGACTTGACCCTAAGTCTTAACCCTGAGATTAACCGTGAGACTTAACCCAAGGATTTATCCCCAAGACTTAAAATTAAGACTTAAACTTATGACATAACCATAAGAGTTAACCCTGAGATTAAATCTTATGACTTTAACCCTAAGACTTAATATTAATACTTAACCTTAGGACAACACCCTAAGACTTAACCCTAAGACAATAAACCTAAGACGTAACCTTAAATACTTAACTCTAAGTCTTAACCTTAAGACTTAACCCTAAGACATAACTCTAAGACTTAATCTTAAGTCTTAACCTTAAGACCTAACCCTAAGATTTAACCTTAAGACGTGATCTTTAGGACATAACCCTAAGAATTAACGCTAAGACTTAAATTTAATACTTAACCCTAAGACTTAACCCTAAGACTTAATCCTAAGACATAACCCTGAGACTGAAACCTAAGACTTAACCTTAATGCTTAACCCTAAGTCATAACCCTGAGACTTAACATTGAAACTTAGCCTTGAAACTTAACCCTGAGACTTAACCCTAAGCCATATCCCCAAGACTTAACTCTAAGACGTAAACCTAAGACTCAATCCATAAGACTTAACCTTAAGACTTAACCCTAAGTCTCAGCCTTAAGACAGAACCTTACGACTTAACCCTGGGACTTAACCTTGAGACCTTACCTTGAGCCTTAACCCTGAGACTTATCCCTAAGACTTAACCATGAGACTTAACCTTCAGATTTACCGTTAAGTCTTAACTACAAGACTAAACCTTAAAACATAACCTTAAGACTTAACCGTAAGACATAAACCTGAGACTTAACCCTAAGACTTAACTAGAAGACTTAACCCTAAAACTTAACCTTAAGACTTAACCATAAAAATTAAGCCTAAGACTTAACCCTAAAACTTAACCTTAAGGCTCAACCTTAAGACTTAAGTTTAAGACTTAACCTTAATACTTTACCCTAAGACGTAAGCCAAAAACTTAACCCTAAGACTTAACCCTAAAGACTTAACTATAAGACTTAACCCTAAGTCTTAACCTTAAGACCTAACTTTAATATTCAAACTTAACACTTAACCTTAGGAGTTAACCCTTAGACTTAACCTTATAACTTAACCCTAAGACATAACATTAAGAGGTAACCATAAGACTTAACTGTAAGACTTAACCTGACACTTAACATTAAGACTTAACCCTAAGAAACAATCCTAAAACTTAACCCTAAGGATTAACATAATGACTTCACCTTAAGACTTGATCCTAAGACTTCACCTTAAGACTTATCCCTAAGACATAACCCTAAGACTTAAATTTACGACTTAACCATAAGACTTAACCCTAAGACTTAAATTTAGGACTTAACCACAAGACTTAACCCTAAGACTTAATACTAATACTTAACCTAAGACTTAACCCTGAGACTTAACCTTAAGACTTAACCCTAAGATTTAACCTTAAGACTTAACCCTAAGACTTATCCCTGAGACTTAACCCTAAGACTTATCCCTGAGACTTAACCCTAAGACTTATCCCCAAACCTTAACCTTAAGACTTATTATTAAGATTTAAATTTAAGACTGAATCTTAAGACATAATACTAAGGCTTAACCTTAAGACTTATCCCTAAGACTTAACCCTGAGAATTTAATATAAGACTGAACCTTAGGATGTAACCCTAAGACTTAACACTATAACTTAACCGAAGACAACACTAAGACTTAAATTTAAGACTAAACTTTTAGACTTAACCCTAAGACGTAAACTTAAGAATTAAACATAAATCTTAACCCTGACACTTAACCCTAAGACGTATCCCAAAGACTTAAATTTAAGACTTAAACCTAAGACTCAAACCCTAGGACTTAAGATTTAACCTTAAGACTTAACACAAAGATTTAACCCTAAGATTTAGATTTATGAGTTAACCTTAAGACTTAATCCTAAGACTTAACACTAAGACTTAACCTTAAGACATAACCATAACACTTAAATCTAAGACTTAACCTTAACACTTAACCGTAAGACATAACCTTAAGATTTAACGCTAAGACTCAAATTTACGTCTTATCCTTAAGGCTTAACCCTAAGACTTAAATTTAGGTCTTAACCTTAACAGTTAACCCTAAGACTTAACCCTGAGACTTAAACCTAAGACTTAACCCTAAGACATAACCCTGAGACTTAACCTTAAGACTTAACCTTAAAACTTAACCCTAGGACTTGAATTTAAGACTTAACCTTAAGACTTATCCCTAAGACTTAACCCTGAGACTTAAACCTAATACTTAATCTTAGAGACTTAACCCTTAGACTTAACCTTAAGACTTAACCCTAACACTTATAATTAAGACTTAACCTTAAGACTTAACCTTGTGACTTAACCTTAAAAACTAAACCTGAGACTTAACCCTAAGACTTAAACTTAAAACTTAACCCTAAGACTTAACCCTATGATTTAAACCTAAGACTTAACTTAAACATAAGACTTAACCCTAAGGCATAACCCTGAGACTTAACCCTACGACTGAACCCTAAGACTAAACCCTAAGACTTAACCTTAAGACTTAACCCTAAGTCTTAACCCTGAGATTAACCGTGAGACTTAACCCAAGGATTTATCCCCAAGACTTAAAATTAAGACTTAAACTTATGACATAACCATAAGAGTTAACCCTGAGATTAAATCTTATGACTTTAACCCTAAGACTTAATATTAATACTTAACCTTAAGACAACACCCTAAGACTTAACCCTAAGACAATAAACCTAAGACGTAACCTTAAATACTTAACTCTAAGTCTTAACCTTAAGACTTAACCCTAAGACATAACTCTAAGACTTAATCTTAAGTCTTAACCTTAAGACCTAACCCTAAGATTTAACCTTAAGACGTGATCTTTAGGACATAACCCTAAGAATTAACCCTAAGACTTAAATTTAATACTTAACCCTAAGACTTAACCCTAAGACTTAATCCTAAGACATAACCCTGAGACTGAAACCTAAGACTTAACCTTAATGCTTAACCCTAAGTCATAACCCTGAGACTTAACATTGAAACTTAGCCTTGAAACTTAACCCTGAGACTTAACCCTAAGCCATATCCCCAAGACTTAACTCTAAGACGTAAACCTAAGACTCAATCCATAAGACTTAACCTTAAGACTTAACCCTAAGTCTCAGCCTTAAGACAGAACCTTACGACTTAACCCTGGGACTTAACCTTGAGACCTTACCTTGAGCCTTAACCCTGAGACTTATCCCTAAGACTTAACCATGAGACTTAACCTTCAGATTTACCGTTAAGTCTTAACTACAAGACTAAACCTTAAAACATAACCTTAAGACTTAACCGTAAGACATAAACCTGAGACTTAACCCTAAGACTTAACTAGAAGACTTAACCCTAAAACTTAACCTTAAGACTTAACCATAAAAATTAAGCCTAAGACTTAACCCTAAAACTTAACCTTAAGGCTCAACCTTAAGACTTGACGTTAAGACTTAAGTTTAAGACTTAACCTTAATACTTTACCCTAAGACGTAAGCCAAAAACTTAACCCTAAGACTTAACCCTAAAGACTTAACTATAAGACTTAACCCTAAGTCTTAACCTTAAGACCTAACTTTAATATTCAAACTTAACACTTAACCTTAGGAGTTAACCCTTAGACTTAACCTTATAACTTAACCCTAAGACATAACATTAAGAGGTAACCATAAGACTTAACTGTAAGACTTAACCTGACACTTAACATTAAGACTTAACCCTAAGAAACAATCCTAAAACTTAACCCTAAGGATTAACATAATGACTTCACCTTAAGACTTGATCCTAAGACTTCACCTTAAGACTTATCCCTAAGACATAACCCTAAGACTTAAATTTACGACTTAACCATAAGACTTAACCCTAAGACTTATCCCTAAGACATAACCCTAAGACTTAAATTTAGGACTTAACCACAAGACTTAACCCTAAGACTTAATACTAATACTTAACCTAAGACTTAACCCTGAGACTTAACCTTAAGACTTAACCCTAAGATTTAACCTTAAGACTTAACCCTAAGACTTATCCCTGAGACTTAACCCTAAGACTTATCCCCAAACCTTAACCTTAAGACTTATTATTAAGATTTAAATTTAAGACTGAATCTTAAGACATAATACTAAGGCTTAACCTTAAGACTTATCCCTAAGACTTAACCCTGAGAATTTAATATAAGACTGAACCTTAGGATGTAACCCTAAGACTTAACACTATAACTTAACCGAAGACAACACTAAGACTTAAATTTAAGACTAAACTTTTAGACTTAACCCTAAGACGTAAACTTAAGAATTAAACATAAATCTTAACCCTGACACTTAACCCTAAGACGTATCCCAAAGACTTAAATTTAAGACTTAAACCTAAGACTCAAACCCTAGGACTTAAGATTTAACCTTAAGACTTAACACAAAGATTTAACCCTAAGATTTAGATTTATGAGTTAACCTTAAGACTTAATCCTAAGACTTAACACTAAGACTTAACCTTAAGACATAACCATAACACTTAAATCTAAGACTTAACCTTAACACTTAACCGTAAGACATAACCTTAAGATTTAACGCTAAGACTCAAATTTACGTCTTATCCTTAAGGCTTAACCCTAAGACTTAAATTTAGGTCTTAACCTTAACAGTTAACCCTAAGACTTAACCCTGAGACTTAAACCTAAGACTTAACCCTAAGACATAACCCTGAGACTTAACCTTAAGACTTAACCTTAAAACTTAACCCTAGGACTTGAATTTAAGACTTAACCTTAAGACTTATCCCTAAGACTTAACCCTGAGACTTAAACCTAATACTTAATCTTAGAGACTTAACCCTTAGACTTAACCTTAAGACTTAACCCTAACACTTATAATTAAGACTTAACCTTAAGACTTAACCTTGTGACTTAACCTTAAAAACTAAACCTGAGACTTAAACTTAAAACTTAACCCTAAGACTTAACCCTATGATTTAAACCTAAGACTTAACTTAAACATAAGACTTAACCCTAAGGCATAACCCTGAGACTTAACCCTACGACTGAACCCTAAGACTAAACCCTAAGACTTAACCTTAAGACTTAACCCTAAGTCTTAACCCTGAGATTAACCGTGAGACTTAACCCAAAGATTTATCCCCAAGACTTAAAATTAAGACTTAAACTTATGACATAACCATAAGAGTTAACCCTGAGATTAAATCTTATGACTTTAACCCTAAGACTTAATATTAATACTTAACCTTAAGACAACACCCTAAGACTTAACCCTAAGACAATAAACCTAAGACGTAACCTTAAATACTTAACTCTAAGTCTTAACCTTAAGACTTAACCCTAAGACATAACTCTAAGACTTAATCTTAAGTCTTAACCTTAAGACCTAACCCTAAGATTTAACCTTAAGACGTGATCTTTAGGACATAACCCTAAGAATTAACCCTAAGACTTAAATTTAATACTTAACCCTAAGACTTAACCCTAAGACTTAATCCTAAGACATAACCCTGAGACTGAAACCTAAGACTTAACCTTAATGCTTAACCCTAAGTCATAACCCTGAGACTTAACATTGAAACTTAGCCTTGAAACTTAACCCTGAGACTTAACCCTAAGCCATATCCCCAAGACTTAACTCTAAGACGTAAACCTAAGACTCAATCCATAAGACTTAACCTTAAGACTTAACCCTAAGTCTCAGCCTTAAGACAGAACCTTACGACTTAACCCTGGGACTTAACCTTGAGACCTTACCTTGAGCCTTAACCCTGAGACTTATCCCTAAGACTTAACCATGAGACTTAACCTTCAGATTTACCGTTAAGTCTTAACTACAAGACTAAACCTTAAAACATAACGTTAAGACTTAACCGTAAGACATAAACCTGAGACTTAACCCTAAGACTTAACTAGAAGACTTAACCCTAAAACTTAACCTTAAGACTTAACCATAAAAATTAAGCCTAAGACTTAACCCTAAAACTTAACCTTAAGGCTCAACCTTAAGACTTGACGTTAAGACTTAAGTTTAAGACTTAACCTTAATACTTTACCCTAAGACGTAAGCCAAAAACTTAACCCTAAGACTTAACCCTAAAGACTTAACTATAAGACTTAACCCTAAGTCTTAACCTTAAGACCTAACTTTAATATTCAAACTTAACACTTAACCTTAGGAGTTAACCCTTAGACTTAACCTTATAACTTAACCCTAAGACATAACATTAAGAGGTAACCATAAGGCTTAACTGTAAGACTTAACCTGACACTTAACATTAAGACTTAACCCTAAGAAACAATCCTAAAACTTAACCCTAAGGATTAACATAATGACTTCACCTTAAGACTTGATCCTAAGACTTCACCTTAAGACTTATCCCTAAGACATAACCCTAAGACTTAAATTTACGACTTAACCATAAGACTTAACCCTAAGACTTATCCCTAAGACATAACCCTAAGACTTAAATTTAGGACTTAACCACAAGACTTAACCCTAAGACTTAATACTAATACTTAACCTAAGACTTAACCCTGAGACTTAACCTTAAGACTTAACCCTAAGATTTAACCTTAAGACTTAACCCTAAGACTTATCCCTGAGACTTAACCCTAAGACTTATCCCTGAGACTTAACCCTAAGACTTATCCCCAAACCTTAACCTTAAGACTTATTATTAAGATTTAAATTTAAGACTGAATCTTAAGACATAATACTAAGGCTTAACCTTAAGACTTATCCCTAAGACTTAACCCTGAGAATTTAATATAAGACTGAACCTTAGGATGTAACCCTAAGACTTAACACTATAACTTAACTGAAGACAACACTAAGACTTAAATTTAAGACTAAACTTTTAGACTTAACCCTAAGACGTAAACTTAAGAATTAAACATAAATCTTAACCCTGACACTTAACCCTAAGACGTATCCCAAAGACTTAAATTTAAGACTTAAACCTAAGACTCAAACCCTAGGACTTAAGATTTAACCTTAAGACTTAACACAAAGATTTAACCCTAAGATTTAGATTTATGAGTTAACCTTAAGACTTAATCCTAAGACTTAACACTAAGACTTAACCTTAAGACATAACCATAACACTTAAATCTAAGACTTAACCTTAACACTTAACCGTAAGACATAACCTTAAGATTTAACGCTAAGACTCAAATTTACGTCTTATCCTTAAGGCTTAACCCTAAGACTTAAATTTAGGTCTTAACCTTAACAGTTAACCCTAAGACTTAACCCTGAGACTTAAACCTAAGACTTAACCCTAAGACATAACCCTGAGACTTAACCTTAAGACTTAACCCTAGGACTTGAATTTAAGACTTAACCTTAAGACTTATCCCTAAGACTTAACCCTGAGACTTAAACCTAATACTTAATCTTAGAGACTTAACCCTTAGACTTAACCTTAAGACTTAACCCTAACACTTATAATTAAGACTTAACCTTAAGACTTAACCTTGTGACTTAACCTTAAAAACTAAACCTGAGACTTAACCCTAAGACTTAAACTTAAAACTTAACCCTAAGACTTAACCCTATGATTTAAACCTAAGACTTAACTTAAACATAAGACTTAACCCTAAGGCATAACCCTGAGACTTAACCCTACGACTGAACCCTAAGACTAAACCCTAAGACTTAACCTTAAGACTTAACCCTAAGTCTTAACCCTGAGATTAACCGTTAGACTTAACCCAAGGATTTATCCCCAAGACTTAAAATTAAGACTTAAACTTATGACATAACCATAAGAGTTAACCCTGAGATTAAATCTTATGACTTTAACCCTAAGACTTAATATTAATACTTAACCTTAGGACAACACCCTAAGACTTAACCCTAAGACAATAAACCTAAGACGTAACCTTAAATACTTAACTCTAAGTCTTAACCTTAAGACTTAACCCTAAGACATAACTCTAAGACTTAATCTTAAGTCTTAACCTTAAGACCTAACCCTAAGATTTAACCTTAAGACGTGATCTTTAGGACATAACCCTAAGAATTAACCCTAAGACTTAAATTTAATACTTAACCCTAAGACTTAACCCTAAGACTTAATCCTAAGACATAACCCTGAGACTGAAACCTAAGACTTAACCTTAATGCTTAACCCTAAGTCATAACCCTGAGACTTAACATTGAAACTTAGCCTTGAAACTTAACCCTGAGACTTAACCCTAAGCCATATCCCCAAGACTTAACTCTAAGACGTAAACCTAAGACTCAATCCATAAGACTTAACCTTAAGACTTAACCCTAAGTCTCAGCCTTAAGACAGAACCTTACGACTTAACCCTGGGACTTAACCTTGAGACCTTACCTTGAGCCTTAACCCTGAGACTTATCCCTAAGACTTAACCATGAGACTTAACCTTCAGATTTACCGTTAAGTCTTAACTACAAGACTAAACCTTAAAACATAACCTTAAGACTTAACCGTAAGACATAAACCTGAGACTTAACCCTAAGACTTAACTAGAAGACTTAACCCTAAAACTTAACCTTAAGACTTAACCATAAAAATTAAGCCTAAGACTTAACCCTAAAACTTAACCTTAAGGCTCAACCTTAAGACTTGACGTTAAGACTTAACCTTAATACTTAACCTTAATACTTTACCCTAAGACGTAAGCCAAAAACTTAAACCTAAGACTTAACCCTAAAGACTTAACTATAAGACTTAACCCTAAGTCTTAACCTTAAGACCTAACTTTAATATTCAAACTTAACACTTAACCTTAGGAGTTAACCCTTAGACTTAACCTTATAACTTAACCCTAAGACATAACATTAAGAGGTAACCATAAGGCTTAACTGTAAGACTTAACCTGACACTTAACATTAAGACTTAACCCTAAGAAACAATCCTAAAACTTAACCCTAAGGATTAACATAATGACTTCGCCTTAAGACTTGATCCTAAGACTTCACCTTAAGACTTATCCCTAAGACATAACCCTAAGACTTAAATTTACGACTTAACCATAAGACTTAACCCTAAGACTTATCCCTAAGACATAACCCTAAGACTTAAATTTAGGACTTAACCACAAGACTTAACCCTAAGACTTAATACTAATACTTAACCTAAGACTTAACCCTGAGACTTAACCTTAAGACTTAACCCTAAGATTTAACCTTAAGACTTAACCCTAAGACTTATCCCTGAGACTTAACCCTAAGACTTATCCCTGAGACTTAACCCTAAGACTTATCCCCAAACCTTAACCTTAAGACTTATTATTAAGATTTAAATTTAAGACTGAATCTTAAGACATAATACTAAGGCTTAACCTTAAGACTTATCCCTAAGACTTAACCCTGAGAATTTAATATAAGACTGAACCTTAGGATGTAACCCTAAGACTTAACACTATAACTTAACCGAAGACAACACTAAGACTTAAATTTAAGACTAAACTTTTAGACTTAACCCTAAGACGTAAACTTAAGAATTAAACATAAATCTTAACCCTGACACTTAACCCTAAGACGTATCCCAAAGACTTAAATTTAAGACTTAAACCTAAGACTCAAACCCTAGGACTTAAGATTTAACCTTAAGACTTAACACAAAGATTTAACCCTAAGATTTAGATTTATGAGTTAACCTTAAGACTTAATCCTAAGACTTAACACTAAGACTTAACCTTAAGACATAACCATAACACTTAAATCTAAGACTTAACCTTAACACTTAACCGTAAGACATAACCTTAAGATTTAACGCTAAGACTCAAATTTACGTCTTATCCTTAAGGCTTAACCCTAAGACTTAAATTTAGGTCTTAACCTTAACAGTTAACCCTAAGACTTAACCCTGAGACTTAAACCTAAGACTTAACCCTAAGACATAACCCTGAGACTTAACCTTAAGACTTAACCTTAAAACTTAACCCTAGGACTTGAATTTAAGACTTAACCTTAAGACTTATCCCTAAGACTTAACCCTGAGACTTAAACCTAATACTTAATCTTAGAGACTTAACCCTTAGACTTAACCTTAAGACTTAACCCTAACACTTATAATTAAGACTTAACCTTAAGACTTAACCTTGTGACTTAACCTTAAAAACTAAACCTGAGACTTAAACTTAAAACTTAACCCTAAGACTTAACCCTATGATTTAAACCTAAGACTTAACTTAAACATAAGACTTAACCCTAAGGCATAACCCTGAGACTTAACCCTACGACTGAACCCTAAGACTAAACCCTAAGACTTAACCTTAAGACTTAACCCTAAGTCTTAACCCTGAGATTAACCGTGAGACTTAACCCAAAGATTTATCCCCAAGACTTAAAATTAAGACTTAAACTTATGACATAACCATAAGAGTTAACCCTGAGATTAAATCTTATGACTTTAACCCTAAGACTTAATATTAATACTTAACCTTAAGACAACACCCTAAGACTTAACCCTAAGACAATAAACCTAAGACGTAACCTTAAATACTTAACTCTAAGTCTTAACCTTAAGACTTAACCCTAAGACATAACTCTAAGACTTAATCTTAAGTCTTAACCTTAAGACCTAACCCTAAGATTTAACCTTAAGACGTGATCTTTAGGACATAACCCTAAGAATTAACCCTAAGACTTAAATTTAATACTTAACCCTAAGACTTAACCCTAAGACTTAATCCTAAGACATAACCCTGAGACTGAAACCTAAGACTTAACCTTAATGCTTAACCCTAAGTCATAACCCTGAGACTTAACATTGAAACTTAGCCTTGAAACTTAACCCTGAGACTTAACCCTAAGCCATATCCCCAAGACTTAACTCTAAGACGTAAACCTAAGACTCAATCCATAAGACTTAACCTTAAGACTTAACCCTAAGTCTCAGCCTTAAGACAGAACCTTACGACTTAACCCTGGGACTTAACCTTGAGACCTTACCTTGAGCCTTAACCCTGAGACTTATCCCTAAGACTTAACCATGAGACTTAACCTTCAGATTTACCGTTAAGTCTTAACTACAAGACTAAACCTTAAAACATAACCTTAAGACTTAACCGTAAGACATAAACCTGAGACTTAACCCTAAGACTTAACTAGAAGACTTAACCCTAAAACTTAACCTTAAGACTTAACCATAAAAATTAAGCCTAAGACTTAACCCTAAAACTTAACCTTAAGGCTCAACCTTAAGACTTGACGTTAAGACTTAACCTTAATACTTTACCCTAAGACGTAAGCCAAAAACTTAACCCTAAGACTTAACCCTAAAGACTTAACTATAAGACTTAACCCTAAGTCTTAACCTTAAGACCTAACTTTAATATTCAAACTTAACACTTAACCTTAGGAGTTAACCCTTAGACTTAACCTTATAACTTAACCCTAAGACATAACATTAAGAGGTAACCATAAGACTTAACTGTAAGACTTAACCTGACACTTAACATTAAGACTTAACCCTAAGAAACAATCCTAAAACTTAACCCTAAGGATTAACATAATGACTTCACCTTAAGACTTGATCCTAAGACTTCACCTTAAGACTTATCCCTAAGACATAACCCTAAGACTTAAATTTACGACTTAACCATAAGACTTAACCCTAAGACTTATCCCTAAGACATAACCCTAAGACTTAAATTTAGGACTTAACCACAAGACTTAACCCTAAGACTTAATACTAATACTTAACCTAAGACTTAACCCTGAGACTTAACCTTAAGACTTAACCCTAAGATTTAACCTTAAGACTTAACCCTAAGACTTATCCCTGAGACTTAACCCTAAGACTTATCCCTGAGACTTAACCCTAAGACTTATCCCCAAACCTTAACCTTAAGACTTATTATTAAGATTTAAATTTAAGACTGAATCTTAAGACATAATACTAAGGCTTAACCTTAAGACTTATCCCTAAGACTTAACCCTGAGAATTTAATATAAGACTGAACCTTAGGATGTAACCCTAAGACTTAACACTATAACTTAACCGAAGACAACACTAAGACTTAAATTTAAGACTAAACTTTTAGACTTAACCCTAAGACGTAAACTTAAGAATTAAACATAAATCTTAACCCTGACACTTAACCCTAAGACGTATCCCAAAGACTTAAATTTAAGACTTAAACCTAAGACTCAAACCCTAGGACTTAAGATTTAACCTTAAGACTTAACACAAAGATTTAACCCTAAGATTTAGATTTATGAGTTAACCTTAAGACTTAATCCTAAGACTTAACACTAAGACTTAACCTTAAGACATAACCATAACACTTAAATCTAAGACTTAACCTTAACACTTAACCGTAAGACATAACCTTAAGATTTAACGCTAAGACTCAAATTTACGTCTTATCCTTAAGGCTTAACCCTAAGATTTAAATTTAGGTCTTAACCTTAACAGTTAACCCTAAGACTTAACCCTGAGACTTAAACCTAAGACTTAACCCTAAGACATAACCCTGAGACTTAACCTTAAGACTTAACCCTAGGACTTGAATTTAAGACTTAACCTTAAGACTTATCCCTAAGACTTAACCCTGAGACTTAAACCTAATACTTAATCTTAGAGACTTAACCCTTAGACTTAACCTTAAGACTTAACCCTAACACTTATAATTAAGACTTAACCTTAAGACTTAACCTTGTGACTTAACCTTAAAAACTAAACCTGAGACTTAACCCTAAGACTTAAACTTAAAACTTAACCCTAAGACTTAACCCTATGATTTAAACCTAAGACTTAACTTAAACATAAGACTTAACCCTAAGGCATAACCCTGAGACTTAACCCTACGACTGAACCCTAAGACTAAACCCTAAGACTTAACCTTAAGACTTAACCCTAAGTCTTAACCCTGAGATTAACCGTGAGACTTAACCCAAGGATTTATCCCCAAGACTTAAAATTAAGACTTAAACTTATGACATAACCATAAGAGTTAACCCTGAGATTAAATCTTATGACTTTAACCCTAAGACTTAATATTAATACTTAACCTTAGGACAACACCCTAAGACTTAACCCTAAGACAATAAACCTAAGACGTAACCTTAAATACTTAACTCTAAGTCTTAACCTTAAGACTTAACCCTAAGACATAACTCTAAGACTTAATCTTAAGTCTTAACCTTAAGACCTAACCCTAAGATTTAACCTTAAGACGTGATCTTTAGGACATAACCCTAAGAATTAACCCTAAGACTTAAATTTAATACTTAACCCTAAGACTTAACCCTAAGACTTAATCCTAAGACATAACCCTGAGACTGAAACCTAAGACTTAACCTTAATGCTTAACCCTAAGTCATAACCCTGAGACTTAACATTGAAACTTAGCCTTGAAACTTAACCCTGAGACTTAACCCTAAGCCATATCCCCAAGACTTAACTCTAAGACGTAAACCTAAGACTCAATCCATAAGACTTAACCTTAAGACTTAACCCTAAGTCTCAGCCTTAAGACAGAACCTTACGACTTAACCCTGGGACTTAACCTTGAGACCTTACCTTGAGCCTTAACCCTGAGACTTATCCCTAAGACTTAACCATGAGACTTAACCTTCAGATTTACCGTTAAGTCTTAACTACAAGACTAAACCTTAAAACATAACCTTAAGACTTAACCGTAAGACATAAACCTGAGACTTAACCCTAAGACTTAACTAGAAGACTTAACCCTAAAACTTAACCTTAAGACTTAACCATAAAAATTAAGCCTAAGACTTAACCCTAAAACTTAACCTTAAGGCTCAACCTTAAGACTTGACGTTAAGACTTAAGTTTAATACTTTACCCTAAGACGTAAGCCAAAAACTTAACCCTAAGACTTAACCCTAAAGACTTAACTATAAGACTTAACCCTAAGTCTTAACCTTAAGACCTAACTTTAATATTCAAACTTAACACTTAACCTTAGGAGTTAACCCTTAGACTTAACCTTATAACTTAACCCTAAGACATAACATTAAGAGGTAACCATAAGACTTAACTGTAAGACTTAACCTGACACTTAACATTAAGACTTAACCCTAAGAAACAATCCTAAAACTTAACCCTAAGGATTAACATAATGACTTCGCCTTAAGACTTGATCCTAAGACTTCACCTTAAGACTTATCCCTAAGACATAACCCTAAGACTTAAATTTACGACTTAACCATAAGACTTAACCCTAAGACTTATCCCTAAGACATAACCCTAAGACTTAAATTTAGGACTTAACCACAAGACTTAACCCTAAGACTTAATACTAATACTTAACCTAAGACTTAACCCTGAGACTTAACCTTAAGACTTAACCCTAAGATTTAACCTTAAGACTTAACCCTAAGACTTATCCCTGAGACTTAACCCTAAGACTTATCCCTGAGACTTAACCCTAAGACTTATCCCCAAACCTTAACCTTAAGACTTATTATTAAGATTTAAATTTAAGACTGAATCTTAAGACATAATACTAAGGCTTAACCTTAAGACTTATCCCTAAGACTTAACCCTGAGAATTTAATATAAGACTGAACCTTAGGATGTAACCCTAAGACTTAACACTATAACTTAACCGAAGACAACACTAAGACTTAAATTTAAGACTAAACTTTTAGACTTAACCCTAAGACGTAAACTTAAGAATTAAACATAAATCTTAACCCTGACACTTAACCCTAAGACGTATCCCAAAGACTTAAATTTAAGACTTAAACCTAAGACTCAAACCCTAGGACTTAAGATTTAACCTTAAGACTTAACACAAAGATTTAACCCTAAGATTTAGATTTATGAGTTAACCTTAAGACTTAATCCTAAGACTTAACACTAAGACTTAACCTTAAGACATAACCATAACACTTAAATCTAAGACTTAACCTTAACACTTAACCGTAAGACATAACCTTAAGATTTAACGCTAAGACTCAAATTTACGTCTTATCCTTAAGGCTTAACCCTAAGACTTAAATTTAGGTCTTAACCTTAACAGTTAACCCTAAGACTTAACCCTGAGACTTAAACCTAAGACTTAACCCTAAGACATAACCCTGAGACTTAACCTTAAGACTTAACCTTAAAACTTAACCCTAGGACTTGAATTTAAGACTTAACCTTAAGACTTATCCCTAAGACTTAACCCTGAGACTTAAACCTAATACTTAATCTTAGAGACTTAACCCTTAGACTTAACCTTAAGACTTAACCCTAACACTTATAATTAAGACTTAACCTTAAGACTTAACCTTGTGACTTAACCTTAAAAACTAAACCTGAGACTTAAACTTAAAACTTAACCCTAAGACTTAACCCTATGATTTAAACCTAAGACTTAACTTAAACATAAGACTTAACCCTAAGGCATAACCCTGAGACTTAACCCTACGACTGAACCCTAAGACTAAACCCTAAGACTTAACCTTAAGACTTAACCCTAAGTCTTAACCCTGAGATTAACCGTGAGACTTAACCCAAGGATTTATCCCCAAGACTTAAAATTAAGACTTAAACTTATGACATAACCATAAGAGTTAACCCTGAGATTAAATCTTATGACTTTAACCCTAAGACTTAATATTAATACTTAACCTTAAGACAACACCCTAAGACTTAACCCTAAGACAATAAACCTAAGACGTAACCTTAAATACTTAACTCTAAGTCTTAACCTTAAGACTTAACCCTAAGACATAACTCTAAGACTTAATCTTAAGTCTTAACCTTAAGACCTAACCCTAAGATTTAACCTTAAGACGTGATCTTTAGGACATAACCCTAAGAATTAACCCTAAGACTTAAATTTAATACTTAACCCTAAGACTTAACCCTAAGACTTAATCCTAAGACATAACCCTGAGACTGAAACCTAAGACTTAACCTTAATGCTTAACCCTAAGTCATAACCCTGAGACTTAACATTGAAACTTAGCCTTGAAACTTAACCCTGAGACTTAACCCTAAGCCATATCCCCAAGACTTAACTCTAAGACGTAAACCTAAGACTCAATCCATAAGACTTAACCTTAAGACTTAACCCTAAGTCTCAGCCTTAAGACAGAACCTTACGACTTAACCCTGGGACTTAACCTTGAGACCTTACCTTGAGCCTTAACCCTGAGACTTATCCCTAAGACTTAACCATGAGACTTAACCTTCAGATTTACCGTTAAGTCTTAACTACAAGACTAAACCTTAAAACATAACCTTAAGACTTAACCGTAAGACATAAACCTGAGACTTAACCCTAAGACTTAACTAGAAGACTTAACCCTAAAACTTAACCTTAAGACTTAACCATAAAAATTAAGCCTAAGACTTAACCCTAAAACTTAACCTTAAGGCTCAACCTTAAGACTTGACGTTAAGACTTAACCTTAATACTTAACCTTAATACTTTACCCTAAGACGTAAGCCAAAAACTTAAACCTAAGACTTAACCCTAAAGACTTAACTATAAGACTTAACCCTAAGTCTTAACCTTAAGACCTAACTTTAATATTCAAACTTAACACTTAACCTTAGGAGTTAACCCTTAGACTTAACCTTATAACTTAACCCTAAGACATAACATTAAGAGGTAACCATAAGGCTTAACTGTAAGACTTCACCTGACACTTAACATTAAGACTTAACCCTAAGAAACAATCCTAAAACTTAACCCTAAGGATTAACATAATGACTTCACCTTAAGACTTGATCCTAAGACTTCACCTTAAGACTTATCCCTAAGACATAACCCTAAGACTTAAATTTACGACTTAACCATAAGACTTAACCCTAAGACTTATCCCTAAGACATAACCCTAAGACTTAAATTTAGGACTTAACCACAAGACTTAACCCTAAGACTTAATACTAATACTTAACCTAAGACTTAACCCTGAGACTTAACCTTAAGACTTAACCCTAAGATTTAACCTTAAGACTTAACCCTAAGACTTATCCCTGAGACTTAACCCTAAGACTTATCCCTGAGACTTAACCCTAAGACTTATCCCCAAACCTTAACCTTAAGACTTATTATTAAGATTTAAATTTAAGACTGAATCTTAAGACATAATACTAAGGCTTAACCTTAAGACTTATCCCTAAGACTTAACCCTGAGAATTTAATATAAGACTGAACCTTAGGATGTAACCCTAAGACTTAACACTATAACTTAACCGAAGACAACACTAAGACTTAAATTTAAGACTAAACTTTTAGACTTAACCCTAAGACGTAAACTTAAGAATTAAACATAAATCTTAACCCTGACACTTAACCCTAAGACGTATCCCAAAGACTTAAATTTAAGACTTAAACCTAAGACTCAAACCCTAGGACTTAAGATTTAACCTTAAGACTTAACACAAAGATTTAACCCTAAGATTTAGATTTATGAGTTAACCTTAAGACTTAATCCTAAGACTTAACACTAAGACTTAACCTTAAGACATAACCATAACACTTAAATCTAAGACTTAACCTTAACACTTAACCGTAAGACATAACCTTAAGATTTAACGCTAAGACTCAAATTTACGTCTTATCCTTAAGGCTTAACCCTAAGACTTAAATTTAGGTCTTAACCTTAACAGTTAACCCTAAGACTTAACCCTGAGACTTAACCCTAAGACATAACCCTGAGACTTAACCTTAAGGACTTAACCTTAAAACTTAACCCTAGGACTTGAATTTAAGACTTAACCTTAAGACTTATCCCTAAGACTTAACCCTGAGACTTAAACCTAATACTTAATCTTAGAGACTTAACCCTTAGACTTAACCTTAAGACTTAACCCTAACACTTATAATTAAGACTTAACCTTGTGACTTAACCTTAAAAACTAAACCTGAGACTTAACCCTAAGACTTAAACTTAAAACTTAACCCTAAGACTTAACCCTATGATTTAAACCTAAGACTTAACTTAAACATAAGACTTAACCCTAAGGCATAACCCTGAGACTTAACCCTACGACTGAACCCTAAGACTAAACCCTAAGACTTAACCTTAAGACTTAACCCTAAGTCTTAACCCTGAGATTAACCGTGAGACTTAACCCAAGGATTTATCCCCAAGACTTAAAATTAAGACTTAAACTTATGACATAACCATAAGAGTTAACCCTGAGATTAAATCTTATGACTTTAACCCTAAGACTTAATATCAATACTTAACCTTAAGACAACACCCTAAGACTTAACCCTAAGACAATAAACCTAAGACGTAACCTTAAATACTTAACTCTAAGTCTTAACCTTAAGACTTAACCCTAAGACATAACTCTAAGACTTAATCTTAAGTCTTAACCTTAAGACCTAACCCTAAGATTTAACCTTAAGACGTGATCTTTAGGACATAACCCTAAGAATTAACCCTAAGACTTAAATTTAATACTTAACCCTAAGACTTAACCCTAAGACTTAATCCTAAGACATAACCCTGAGACTGAAACCTAAGACTTAACCTTAATGCTTAACCCTAAGTCATAACCCTGAGACTTAACATTGAAACTTAGCCTTGAAACTTAACCCTGAGACTTAACCCTAAGCCATATCCCCAAGACTTAACTCTAAGACGTAAACCTAAGACTCAATCCATAAGACTTAACCTTAAGACTTAACCCTAAGTCTCAGCCTTAAGACAGAACCTTACGACTTAACCCTGGGACTTAACCTTGAGACCTTACCTTGAGCCTTAACCCTGAGACTTATCCCTAAGACTTAACCATGAGACTTAACCTTCAGATTTACCGTTAAGTCTTAACTACAAGACTAAACCTTAAAACATAACCTTAAGACTTAACCGTAAGACATAAACCTGAGACTTAACCCTAAGACTTAACTAGAAGACTTAACCCTAAAACTTAACCTTAAGACTTAACCATAAAAATTAAGCCTAAGACTTAACCCTAAAACTTAACCTTAAGGCTCAACCTTAAGACTTGACGTTAAGACTTAACCTTAATACTTAACCTTAATACTTTACCCTAAGACGTAAGCCAAAAACTTAACCCTAAGACTTAACCCTAAAGACTTAACTATAAGACTTAACCCTAAGTCTTAACCTTAAGACCTAACTTTAATATTCAAACTTAACACTTAACCTTAGGAGTTAACCCTTAGACTTAACCTTATAACTTAACCCTAAGACATAACATTAAGAGGTAACCATAAGACTTAACTGTAAGACTTAACCTGACACTTAACATTAAGACTTAACCCTAAGAAACAATCCTAAAACTTAACCCTAAGGATTAACATAATGACTTCGCCTTAAGACTTGATCCTAAGACTTCACCTTAAGACTTATCCCTAAGACATAACCCTAAGACTTAAATTTACGACTTAACCATAAGACTTAACCCTAAGACTTATCCCTAAGACATAACCCTAAGACTTAAATTTAGGACTTAACCACAAGACTTAACCCTAAGACTTAATACTAATACTTAACCTAAGACTTAACCCTGAGACTTAACCTTAAGACTTAACCCTAAGATTTAACCTTAAGACTTAACCCTAAGACTTATCCCTGAGACTTAACCCTAAGACTTATCCCTGAGACTTAACCCTAAGACTTATCCCCAAACCTTAACCTTAAGACTTATTATTAAGATTTAAATTTAAGACTGAATCTTAAGACATAATACTAAGGCTTAACCTTAAGACTTATCCCTAAGACTTAACCCTGAGAATTTAATATAAGACTGAACCTTAGGATGTAACCCTAAGACTTAACACTATAACTTAACCGAAGACAACACTAAGACTTAAATTTAAGACTAAACTTTTAGACTTAACCCTAAGACGTAAACTTAAGAATTAAACATAAATCTTAACCCTGACACTTAACCCTAAGACGTATCCCAAAGACTTAAATTTAAGACTTAAACCTAAGACTCAAACCCTAGGACTTAAGATTTAACCTTAAGACTTAACACAAAGATTTAACCCTAAGATTTAGATTTATGAGTTAACCTTAAGACTTAATCCTAAGACTTAACACTAAGACTTAACCTTAAGACATAACCATAACACTTAAATCTAAGACTTAACCTTAACACTTAACCGTAAGACATAACCTTAAGATTTAACGCTAAGACTCAAATTTACGTCTTATCCTTAAGGCTTAACCCTAAGACTTAAATTTAGGTCTTAACCTTAACAGTTAACCCTAAGACTTAACCCTGAGACTTAAACCTAAGACTTAACCCTAAGACATAACCCTGAGACTTAACCTTAAGACTTAACCTTAAAACTTAACCCTAGGACTTGAATTTAAGACTTAACCTTAAGACTTATCCCTAAGACTTAACCCTGAGACTTAAACCTAATACTTAATCTTAGAGACTTAACCCTTAGACTTAACCTTAAGACTTAACCCTAACACTTATAATTAAGACTTAACCTTAAGACTTAACCTTGTGACTTAACCTTAAAAACTAAACCTGAGACTTAAACTTAAAACTTAACCCTAAGACTTAACCCTATGATTTAAACCTAAGACTTAACTTAAACATAAGACTTAACCCTAAGGCATAACCCTGAGACTTAACCCTACGACTGAACCCTAAGACTAAACCCTAAGACTTAACCTTAAGACTTAACCCTAAGTCTTAACCCTGAGATTAACCGTGAGACTTAACCCAAAGATTTATCCCCAAGACTTAAAATTAAGACTTAAACTTATGACATAACCATAAGAGTTAACCCTGAGATTAAATCTTATGACTTTAACCCTAAGACTTAATATTAATACTTAACCTTAAGACAACACCCTAAGACTTAACCCTAAGACAATAAACCTAAGACGTAACCTTAAATACTTAACTCTAAGTCTTAACCTTAAGACTTAACCCTAAGACATAACTCTAAGACTTAATCTTAAGTCTTAACCTTAAGACCTAACCCTAAGATTTAACCTTAAGACGTGATCTTTAGGACATAACCCTAAGAATTAACCCTAAGACTTAAATTTAATACTTAACCCTAAGACTTAACCCTAAGACTTAATCCTAAGACATAACCCTGAGACTGAAACCTAAGACTTAACCTTAATGCTTAACCCTAAGTCATAACCCTGAGACTTAACATTGAAACTTAGCCTTGAAACTTAACCCTGAGACTTAACCCTAAGCCATATCCCCAAGACTTAACTCTAAGACGTAAACCTAAGACTCAATCCATAAGACTTAACCTTAAGACTTAACCCTAAGTCTCAGCCTTAAGACAGAACCTTACGACTTAACCCTGGGACTTAACCTTGAGACCTTACCTTGAGCCTTAACCCTGAGACTTATCCCTAAGACTTAACCATGAGACTTAACCTTCAGATTTACCGTTAAGTCTTAACTACAAGACTAAACCTTAAAACATAACCTTAAGACTTAACCGTAAGACATAAACCTGAGACTTAACCCTAAGACTTAACTAGAAGACTTAACCCTAAAACTTAACCTTAAGACTTAACCATAAAAATTAAGCCTAAGACTTAACCCTAAAACTTAACCTTAAGGCTCAACCTTAAGACTTGACGTTAAGACTTAACCTTAATACTTTACCCTAAGACGTAAGCCAAAAACTTAACCCTAAGACTTAACCCTAAAGACTTAACTATAAGACTTAACCCTAAGTCTTAACCTTAAGACCTAACTTTAATATTCAAACTTAACACTTAACCTTAGGAGTTAACCCTTAGACTTAACCTTATAACTTAACCCTAAGACATAACATTAAGAGGTAACCATAAGACTTAACTGTAAGACTTAACCTGACACTTAACATTAAGACTTAACCCTAAGAAACAATCCTAAAACTTAACCCTAAGGATTAACATAATGACTTCACCTTAAGACTTGATCCTAAGACTTCACCTTAAGACTTATCCCTAAGACATAACCCTAAGACTTAAATTTACGACTTAACCATAAGACTTAACCCTAAGACTTATCCCTAAGACATAACCCTAAGACTTAAATTTAGGACTTAACCACAAGACTTAACCCTAAGACTTAATACTAATACTTAACCTAAGACTTAACCCTGAGACTTAACCTTAAGACTTAACCCTAAGATTTAACCTTAAGACTTAACCCTAAGACTTATCCCTGAGACTTAACCCTAAGACTTATCCCTGAGACTTAACCCTAAGACTTATCCCCAAACCTTAACCTTAAGACTTATTATTAAGATTTAAATTTAAGACTGAATCTTAAGACATAATACTAAGGCTTAACCTTAAGACTTATCCCTAAGACTTAACCCTGAGAATTTAATATAAGACTGAACCTTAGGATGTAACCCTAAGACTTAACACTATAACTTAACCGAAGACAACACTAAGACTTAAATTTAAGACTAAACTTTTAGACTTAACCCTAAGACGTAAACTTAAGAATTAAACATAAATCTTAACCCTGACACTTAACCCTAAGACGTATCCCAAAGACTTAAATTTAAGACTTAAACCTAAGACTCAAACCCTAGGACTTAAGATTTAACCTTAAGACTTAACACAAAGATTTAACCCTAAGATTTAGATTTATGAGTTAACCTTAAGACTTAATCCTAAGACTTAACACTAAGACTTAACCTTAAGACATAACCATAACACTTAAATCTAAGACTTAACCTTAACACTTAACCGTAAGACATAACCTTAAGATTTAACGCTAAGACTCAAATTTACGTCTTATCCTTAAGGCTTAACCCTAAGATTTAAATTTAGGTCTTAACCTTAACAGTTAACCCTAAGACTTAACCCTGAGACTTAAACCTAAGACTTAACCCTAAGACATAACCCTGAGACTTAACCTTAAGACTTAACCCTAGGACTTGAATTTAAGACTTAACCTTAAGACTTATCCCTAAGACTTAACCCTGAGACTTAAACCTAATACTTAATCTTAGAGACTTAACCCTTAGACTTAACCTTAAGACTTAACCCTAACACTTATAATTAAGACTTAACCTTAAGACTTAACCTTGTGACTTAACCTTAAAAACTAAACCTGAGACTTAACCCTAAGACTTAAACTTAAAACTTAACCCTAAGACTTAACCCTATGATTTAAACCTAAGACTTAACTTAAACATAAGACTTAACCCTAAGGCATAACCCTGAGACTTAACCCTACGACTGAACCCTAAGACTAAACCCTAAGACTTAACCTTAAGACTTAACCCTAAGTCTTAACCCTGAGATTAACCGTGAGACTTAACCCAAGGATTTATCCCCAAGACTTAAAATTAAGACTTAAACTTATGACATAACCATAAGAGTTAACCCTGAGATTAAATCTTATGACTTTAACCCTAAGACTTAATATTAATACTTAACCTTAGGACAACACCCTAAGACTTAACCCTAAGACAATAAACCTAAGACGTAACCTTAAATACTTAACTCTAAGTCTTAACCTTAAGACTTAACCCTAAGACATAACTCTAAGACTTAATCTTAAGTCTTAACCTTAAGACCTAACCCTAAGATTTAACCTTAAGACGTGATCTTTAGGACATAACCCTAAGAATTAACCCTAAGACTTAAATTTAATACTTAACCCTAAGACTTAACCCTAAGACTTAATCCTAAGACATAACCCTGAGACTGAAACCTAAGACTTAACCTTAATGCTTAACCCTAAGTCATAACCCTGAGACTTAACATTGAAACTTAGCCTTGAAACTTAACCCTGAGACTTAACCCTAAGCCATATCCCCAAGACTTAACTCTAAGACGTAAACCTAAGACTCAATCCATAAGACTTAACCTTAAGACTTAACCCTAAGTCTCAGCCTTAAGACAGAACCTTACGACTTAACCCTGGGACTTAACCTTGAGACCTTACCTTGAGCCTTAACCCTGAGACTTATCCCTAAGACTTAACCATGAGACTTAACCTTCAGATTTACCGTTAAGTCTTAACTACAAGACTAAACCTTAAAACATAACCTTAAGACTTAACCGTAAGACATAAACCTGAGACTTAACCCTAAGACTTAACTAGAAGACTTAACCCTAAAACTTAACCTTAAGACTTAACCATAAAAATTAAGCCTAAGACTTAACCCTAAAACTTAACCTTAAGGCTCAACCTTAAGACTTGACGTTAAGACTTAAGTTTAATACTTTACCCTAAGACGTAAGCCAAAAACTTAACCCTAAGACTTAACCCTAAAGACTTAACTATAAGACTTAACCCTAAGTCTTAACCTTAAGACCTAACTTTAATATTCAAACTTAACACTTAACCTTAGGAGTTAACCCTTAGACTTAACCTTATAACTTAACCCTAAGACATAACATTAAGAGGTAACCATAAGACTTAACTGTAAGACTTAACCTGACACTTAACATTAAGACTTAACCCTAAGAAACAATCCTAAAACTTAACCCTAAGGATTAACATAATGACTTCGCCTTAAGACTTGATCCTAAGACTTCACCTTAAGACTTATCCCTAAGACATAACCCTAAGACTTAAATTTACGACTTAACCATAAGACTTAACCCTAAGACTTATCCCTAAGACATAACCCTAAGACTTAAATTTAGGACTTAACCACAAGACTTAACCCTAAGACTTAATACTAATACTTAACCTAAGACTTAACCCTGAGACTTAACCTTAAGACTTAACCCTAAGATTTAACCTTAAGACTTAACCCTAAGACTTATCCCTGAGACTTAACCCTAAGACTTATCCCTGAGACTTAACCCTAAGACTTATCCCCAAACCTTAACCTTAAGACTTATTATTAAGATTTAAATTTAAGACTGAATCTTAAGACATAATACTAAGGCTTAACCTTAAGACTTATCCCTAAGACTTAACCCTGAGAATTTAATATAAGACTGAACCTTAGGATGTAACCCTAAGACTTAACACTATAACTTAACCGAAGACAACACTAAGACTTAAATTTAAGACTAAACTTTTAGACTTAACCCTAAGACGTAAACTTAAGAATTAAACATAAATCTTAACCCTGACACTTAACCCTAAGACGTATCCCAAAGACTTAAATTTAAGACTTAAACCTAAGACTCAAACCCTAGGACTTAAGATTTAACCTTAAGACTTAACACAAAGATTTAACCCTAAGATTTAGATTTATGAGTTAACCTTAAGACTTAATCCTAAGACTTAACACTAAGACTTAACCTTAAGACATAACCATAACACTTAAATCTAAGACTTAACCTTAACACTTAACCGTAAGACATAACCTTAAGATTTAACGCTAAGACTCAAATTTACGTCTTATCCTTAAGGCTTAACCCTAAGACTTAAATTTAGGTCTTAACCTTAACAGTTAACCCTAAGACTTAACCCTGAGACTTAAACCTAAGACTTAACCCTAAGACATAACCCTGAGACTTAACCTTAAGACTTAACCTTAAAACTTAACCCTAGGACTTGAATTTAAGACTTAACCTTAAGACTTATCCCTAAGACTTAACCCTGAGACTTAAACCTAATACTTAATCTTAGAGACTTAACCCTTAGACTTAACCTTAAGACTTAACCCTAACACTTATAATTAAGACTTAACCTTAAGACTTAACCTTGTGACTTAACCTTAAAAACTAAACCTGAGACTTAAACTTAAAACTTAACCCTAAGACTTAACCCTATGATTTAAACCTAAGACTTAACTTAAACATAAGACTTAACCCTAAGGCATAACCCTGAGACTTAACCCTACGACTGAACCCTAAGACTAAACCCTAAGACTTAACCTTAAGACTTAACCCTAAGTCTTAACCCTGAGATTAACCGTGAGACTTAACCCAAGGATTTATCCCCAAGACTTAAAATTAAGACTTAAACTTATGACATAACCATAAGAGTTAACCCTGAGATTAAATCTTATGACTTTAACCCTAAGACTTAATATTAATACTTAACCTTAAGACAACACCCTAAGACTTAACCCTAAGACAATAAACCTAAGACGTAACCTTAAATACTTAACTCTAAGTCTTAACCTTAAGACTTAACCCTAAGACATAACTCTAAGACTTAATCTTAAGTCTTAACCTTAAGACCTAACCCTAAGATTTAACCTTAAGACGTGATCTTTAGGACATAACCCTAAGAATTAACCCTAAGACTTAAATTTAATACTTAACCCTAAGACTTAACCCTAAGACTTAATCCTAAGACATAACCCTGAGACTGAAACCTAAGACTTAACCTTAATGCTTAACCCTAAGTCATAACCCTGAGACTTAACATTGAAACTTAGCCTTGAAACTTAACCCTGAGACTTAACCCTAAGCCATATCCCCAAGACTTAACTCTAAGACGTAAACCTAAGACTCAATCCATAAGACTTAACCTTAAGACTTAACCCTAAGTCTCAGCCTTAAGACAGAACCTTACGACTTAACCCTGGGACTTAACCTTGAGACCTTACCTTGAGCCTTAACCCTGAGACTTATCCCTAAGACTTAACCATGAGACTTAACCTTCAGATTTACCGTTAAGTCTTAACTACAAGACTAAACCTTAAAACATAACCTTAAGACTTAACCGTAAGACATAAACCTGAGACTTAACCCTAAGACTTAACTAGAAGACTTAACCCTAAAACTTAACCTTAAGACTTAACCATAAAAATTAAGCCTAAGACTTAACCCTAAAACTTAACCTTAAGGCTCAACCTTAAGACTTGACGTTAAGACTTAAGTTTAAGACTTAACCTTAATACTTTACCCTAAGACGTAAGCCAAAAACTTAAACCTAAGACTTAACCCTAAAGACTTAACTATAAGACTTAACCCTAAGTCTTAACCTTAAGACCTAACTTTAATATTCAAACTTAACACTTAACCTTAGGAGTTAACCCTTAGACTTAACCTTATAACTTAACCCTAAGACATAACATTAAGAGGTAACCATAAGGCTTAACTGTAAGACTTCACCTGACACTTAACATTAAGACTTAACCCTAAGAAACAATCCTAAAACTTAACCCTAAGGATTAACATAATGACTTCACCTTAAGACTTGATCCTAAGACTTCACCTTAAGACTTATCCCTAAGACATAACCCTAAGACTTAAATTTACGACTTAACCATAAGACTTAACCCTAAGACTTATCCCTAAGACATAACCCTAAGACTTAAATTTAGGACTTAACCACAAGACTTAACCCTAAGACTTAATACTAATACTTAACCTAAGACTTAACCCTGAGACTTAACCTTAAGACTTAACCCTAAGATTTAACCTTAAGACTTAACCCTAAGACTTATCCCTGAGACTTAACCCTAAGACTTATCCCTGAGACTTAACCCTAAGACTTATCCCCAAACCTTAACCTTAAGACTTATTATTAAGATTTAAATTTAAGACTGAATCTTAAGACATAATACTAAGGCTTAACCTTAAGACTTATCCCTAAGACTTAACCCTGAGAATTTAATATAAGACTGAACCTTAGGATGTAACCCTAAGACTTAACACTATAACTTAACCGAAGACAACACTAAGACTTAAATTTAAGACTAAACTTTTAGACTTAACCCTAAGACGTAAACTTAAGAATTAAACATAAATCTTAACCCTGACACTTAACCCTAAGACGTATCCCAAAGACTTAAATTTAAGACTTAAACCTAAGACTCAAACCCTAGGACTTAAGATTTAACCTTAAGACTTAACACAAAGATTTAACCCTAAGATTTAGATTTATGAGTTAACCTTAAGACTTAATCCTAAGACTTAACACTAAGACTTAACCTTAAGACATAACCATAACACTTAAATCTAAGACTTAACCTTAACACTTAACCGTAAGACATAACCTTAAGATTTAACGCTAAGACTCAAATTTACGTCTTATCCTTAAGGCTTAACCCTAAGACTTAAATTTAGGTCTTAACCTTAACAGTTAACCCTAAGACTTAACCCTGAGACTTAACCCTAAGACATAACCCTGAGACTTAACCTTAAGGACTTAACCTTAAAACTTAACCCTAGGACTTGAATTTAAGACTTAACCTTAAGACTTATCCCTAAGACTTAACCCTGAGACTTAAACCTAATACTTAATCTTAGAGACTTAACCCTTAGACTTAACCTTAAGACTTAACCCTAACACTTATAATTAAGACTTAACCTTGTGACTTAACCTTAAAAACTAAACCTGAGACTTAACCCTAAGACTTAAACTTAAAACTTAACCCTAAGACTTAACCCTATGATTTAAACCTAAGACTTAACTTAAACATAAGACTTAACCCTAAGGCATAACCCTGAGACTTAACCCTACGACTGAACCCTAAGACTAAACCCTAAGACTTAACCTTAAGACTTAACCCTAAGTCTTAACCCTGAGATTAACCGTGAGACTTAACCCAAGGATTTATCCCCAAGACTTAAAATTAAGACTTAAACTTATGACATAACCATAAGAGTTAACCCTGAGATTAAATCTTATGACTTTAACCCTAAGACTTAATATCAATACTTAACCTTAAGACAACACCCTAAGACTTAACCCTAAGACAATAAACCTAAGACGTAACCTTAAATACTTAACTCTAAGTCTTAACCTTAAGACTTAACCCTAAGACATAACTCTAAGACTTAATCTTAAGTCTTAACCTTAAGACCTAACCCTAAGATTTAACCTTAAGACGTGATCTTTAGGACATAACCCTAAGAATTAACCCTAAGACTTAAATTTAATACTTAACCCTAAGACTTAACCCTAAGACTTAATCCTAAGACATAACCCTGAGACTGAAACCTAAGACTTAACCTTAATGCTTAACCCTAAGTCATAACCCTGAGACTTAACATTGAAACTTAGCCTTGAAACTTAACCCTGAGACTTAACCCTAAGCCATATCCCCAAGACTTAACTCTAAGACGTAAACCTAAGACTCAATCCATAAGACTTAACCTTAAGACTTAACCCTAAGTCTCAGCCTTAAGACAGAACCTTACGACTTAACCCTGGGACTTAACCTTGAGACCTTACCTTGAGCCTTAACCCTGAGACTTATCCCTAAGACTTAACCATGAGACTTAACCTTCAGATTTACCGTTAAGTCTTAACTACAAGACTAAACCTTAAAACATAACCTTAAGACTTAACCGTAAGACATAAACCTGAGACTTAACCCTAAGACTTAACTAGAAGACTTAACCCTAAAACTTAACCTTAAGACTTAACCATAAAAATTAAGCCTAAGACTTAACCCTAAAACTTAACCTTAAGGCTCAACCTTAAGACTTAAGTTTAAGACTTAACCTTAATACTTTACCCTAAGACGTAAGCCAAAAACTTAACCCTAAGACTTAACCCTAAAGACTTAACTATAAGACTTAACCCTAAGTCTTAACCTTAAGACCTAACTTTAATATTCAAACTTAACACTTAACCTTAGGAGTTAACCCTTAGACTTAACCTTATAACTTAACCCTAAGACATAACATTAAGAGGTAACCATAAGGCTTAACTGTAAGACTTAACCTGACACTTAACATTAAGACTTAACCCTAAGAAACAATCCTAAAACTTAACCCTAAGGATTAACATAATGACTTCACCTTAAGACTTGATCCTAAGACTTCACCTTAAGACTTATCCCTAAGTCTTAAATTTACGACTTAACCATAAGACTTAACCCTAAGACTTATCCCTAAGACATAACCCTAAGACTTAAATTTAGGACTTAACCACAAGACTTAACCCTAAGACTTAATACTAATACTTAACCTAAGACTTAACCCTGAGACTTAACCTTAAGACTTAACCCTAAGATTTAACCTTAAGACTTAACCCTAAGACTTATCCCTGAGACTTAACCCTAAGACTTATCCCTGAGACTTAACCCTAAGACTTATCCCCAAACCTTAACCTTAAGACTTATTATTAAGATTTAAATTTAAGACTGAATCTTAAGACATAATACTAAGGCTTAACCTTAAGACTTATCCCTAAGACTTAACCCTGAGAATTTAATATAAGACTGAACCTTAGGATGTAACCCTAAGACTTAACACTATAACTTAACCGAAGACAACACTAAGACTTAAATTTAAGACTAAACTTTTAGACTTAACCCTAAGACGTAAACTTAAGAATTAAACATAAATCTTAACCCTGACACTTAACCCTAAGACGTATCCCAAAGACTTAAATTTAAGACTTAAACCTAAGACTCAAACCCTAGGACTTAAGATTTAACCTTAAGACTTAACACAAAGATTTAACCCTAAGATTTAGATTTATGAGTTAACCTTAAGACTTAATCCTAAGACTTAACACTAAGACTTAACCTTAAGACATAACCATAACACTTAAATCTAAGACTTAACCTTAACACTTAACCGTAAGACATAACCTTAAGATTTAACGCTAAGACTCAAATTTACGTCTTATCCTTAAGGCTTAACCCTAAGACTTAAATTTAGGTCTTAACCTTAACAGTTAACCCTAAGACTTAACCCTGAGACTTAAACCTAAGACTTAACCCTAAGACATAACCCTGAGACTTAACCTTAAGACTTAACCTTAAAACTTAACCCTAGGACTTGAATTTAAGACTTAACCTTAAGACTTATCCCTAAGACTTAACCCTGAGACTTAAACCTAATACTTAATCTTAGAGACTTAACCCTTAGACTTAACCTTAAGACTTAACCCTAACACTTATAATTAAGACTTAACCTTAAGACTTAACCTTGTGACTTAACCTTAAAAACTAAACCTGAGACTTAACCCTAAGACTTAAACTTAAAACTTAACCCTAAGACTTAACCCTATGATTTAAACCTAAGACTTAACTTAAACATAAGACTTAACCCTAAGGCATAACCCTGAGACTTAACCCTACGACTGAACCCTAAGACTAAACCCTAAGACTTAACCTTAAGACTTAACCCTAAGTCTTAACCCTGAGATTAACCGTGAGACTTAACCCAAGGATTTACCCCCAAGACTTAAAATTAAGACTTAAACTTATGACATAACCATAAGAGTTAACCCTGAGATTAAATCTTATGACTTTAACCCTAAGACTTAATATCAATACTTAACCTTAAGACAACACCCTAAGACTTAACCCTAAGACAATAAACCTAAGACGTAACCTTAAATACTTAACTCTAAGTCTTAACCTTAAGACTTAACCCTAAGACATAACTCTAAGACTTAATCTTAAGTCTTAACCTTAAGACCTAACCCTAAGATTTAACCTTAAGACGTGATCTTTAGGACATAACCCTAAGAATTAACCCTAAGACTTAAATTTAATACTTAACCCTAAGACTTAACCCTAAGACTTAATCCTAAGACATAACCCTGAGACTGAAACCTAAGACTTAACCTTAATGCTTAACCCTAAGTCATAACCCTGAGACTTAACATTGAAACTTAGCCTTGAAACTTAACCCTGAGACTTAACCCTAAGCCATATCCCCAAGACTTAACTCTAAGACGTAAACCTAAGACTCAATCCATAAGACTTAACCTTAAGACTTAACCCTAAGTCTCAGCCTTAAGACAGAACCTTACGACTTAACCCTGGGACTTAACCTTGAGACCTTACCTTGAGCCTTAACCCTGAGACTTATCCCTAAGACTTAACCATGAGACTTAACCTTCAGATTTACCGTTAAGTCTTAACTACAAGACTAAACCTTAAAACATAACCTTAAGACTTAACCGTAAGACATAAACCTGAGACTTAACCCTAAGACTTAACTAGAAGACTTAACCCTAAAACTTAACCTTAAGACTTAACCATAAAAATTAAGCCTAAGACTTAACCCTAAAACTTAACCTTAAGGCTCAACCTTAAGACTTGACGTTAAGACTTAAGTTTAAGACTTAACCTTAATACTTTACCCTAAGACGTAAGCCAAAAACTTAACCCTAAGACTTAAGCCTAAAGACTTAACTATAAGACTTAACCCTAAGTCTTAACCTTAAGACCTAACTTTAATATTCAAACTTAACACTTAACCTTAGGAGTTAACCCTTAGACTTAACCTTATAACTTAACCCTAAGACATAACATTAAGAGGTAACCACAAGACTTAACTGTAAGACTTAACCTGACACTTAACATTAAGACTTAACCCTAAGAAACAATCCTAAAACTTAACCCTAAGGATTAACATAATGACTTCACCTTAAGACTTGATCCTAAGACTTCACCTTAAGACTTATCCCTAAGACATAACCCTAAGACTTAAATTTACGACTTAACCATAAGACTTAACCCTAAGACTTATCCCTAAGACATAACCCTAAGACTTAAATTTAGGACTTAACCACAAGACTTAACCCTAAGACTTAATATTAATACTTAACCTAAGACTTAACCCTGAGACTTAACCTTAAGACTTAACCCTAAGATTTAACCTTAAGACTTAACCCTAAGACTTATCCCTGAGACTTAACCCTAAGACTTATCCCTGAGACTTAACCCTAAGACTTATCCCCAAACCTTAACCTTAAGACTTATTATTAAGATTTAAATTTAAGACTGAATCTTAAGACATAATACTAAGGCTTAACCTTAAGACTTATCCCTAAGACTTAACCCTGAGAATTTAATATAAGACTGAACCTTAGGATGTAACCCTAAGACTTAACACTATAACTTAACCGAAGACAACACTAAGACTTAAATTTAAGACTAAACTTTTAGACTTAACCCTAAGACGTAAACTTAAGAATTAAACATAAATCTTAACCCTGACACTTAACCCTAAGACGTATCCCAAAGACTTAAATTTAAGACTTAAACCTAAGACTCAAACCCTAGGACTTAAGATTTAACCTTAAGACTTAACACAAAGATTTAACCCTAAGATTTAGATTTATGAGTTAACCTTAAGACTTAATCCTAAGACTTAACACTAAGACTTAACCTTAAGACATAACCATAACACTTAAATCTAAGACTTAACCTTAACACTTAACCGTAAGACATAACCTTAAGATTTAACGCTAAGACTCAAATTTACGTCTTATCCTTAAGGCTTAACCCTAAGACTTAAATTTAGGTCTTAACCTTAACAGTTAACCCTAAGACTTAACCCTGAGACTTAACCCTAAGACATAACCCTGAGACTTAACCTTAAGACTTAACCTTAAAACTTAACCCTAGGACTTGAATTTAAGACTTAACCTTAAGACTTATCCCTAAGACTTAACCCTGAGACTTAAACCTAATACTTAATCTTAGAGACTTAACCCTTAGACTTAACCTTAAGACTTAACCCTAACACTTATCATTAAGACTTAACCTTGTGACTTAACCTTAAAAACTAAACCTGAGACTTAACCCTAAGACTTAAACTTAAAACTTAACCCTAAGACTTAACCCTATGATTTAAACCTAAGACTTAACTTAAACATAAGACTTAACCCTAAGGCATAACCCTGAGACTTAACCCTACGACTGAACCCTAAGACTAAACCCTAAGACTTAACCTTAAGACTTAACCCTAAGTCTTAACCCTGAGATTAACCGTGAGACTTAACCCAAGGATTTATCCCCAAGACTTAAAATTAAGACTTAAACTTATGACATAACCATAAGAGTTAACCCTGAGATTAAATCTTATGACTTTAACCCTAAGACTTAATATCAATACTTAACCTTAAGACAACACCCTAAGACTTAACCCTAAGACAATAAACCTAAGACGTAACCTTAAATACTTAACTCTAAGTCTTAACCTTAAGACTTAACCCTAAGACATAACTCTAAGACTTAATCTTAAGTCTTAACCTTAAGACCTAACCCTAAGATTTAACCTTAAGACGTGATCTTTAGGACATAACCCTAAGAATTAACCCTAAGACTTAAATTTAATACTTAACCCTAAGACTTAACCCTAAGACTTAATCCTAAGACATAACCCTGAGACTGAAACCTAAGACTTAACCTTAATGCTTAACCCTAAGTCATAACCCTGAGACTTAACATTGAAACTTAGCCTTGAAACTTAACCCTGAGACTTAACCCTAAGCCATATCCCCAAGACTTAACTCTAAGACGTAAACCTAAGACTCAATCCATAAGACTTAACCTTAAGACTTAACCCTAAGTCTCAGCCTTAAGACAGAACCTTACGACTTAACCCTGGGACTTAACCTTGAGACCTTACCTTGAGCCTTAACCCTGAGACTTATCCCTAAGACTTAACCATGAGACTTAACCTTCAGATTTACCGTTAAGTCTTAACTACAAGACTAAACCTTAAAACATAACCTTAAGACTTAACCGTAAGACATAAACCTGAGACTTAACCCTAAGACTTAACTAGAAGACTTAACCCTAAAACTTAACCTTAAGACTTAACCATAAAAATTAAGCCTAAGACTTAACCCTAAAACTTAACCTTAAGGCTCAACCTTAAGACTTGACGTTAAGACTTAAGTTTAAGACTTAACCTTAATACTTTACCCTAAGACGTAAGCCAAAAACTTAACCCTAAGACTTAACCCTAAAGACTTAACTATAAGACTTAACCCTAAGTCTTAACCTTAAGACCTAACTTTAATATTCAAACTTAACACTTAACCTTAGGAGTTAACCCTTAGACTTAACCTTATAACTTAACCCTAAGACATAACATTAAGAGGTAACCATAAGGCTTAACTGTAAGACTTAACCTGACACTTAACATTAAGACTTAACCCTAAGAAACAATCCTAAAACTTAACCCTAAGGATTAACATAATGACTTCACCTTAAGACTTGATCCTAAGACTTCACCTTAAGACTTATCCCTAAGACATAACCCTAAGACTTAAATTTACGACTTAACCATAAGACTTAACCCTAAGACTTATCCCTAAGACATAACCCTAAGACTTAAATTTAGGACTTAACCACAAGACTTAACCCTAAGACTTAATACTAATACTTAACCTAAGACTTAACCCTGAGACTTAACCTTAAGACTTAACCCTAAGATTTAACCTTAAGACTTAACCCTAAGACTTATCCCTGAGACTTAACCCTAAGACTTATCCCTGAGACTTAACCCTAAGACTTATCCCCAAACCTTAACCTTAAGACTTATTATTAAGATTTAAATTTAAGACTGAATCTTAAGACATAATACTAAGGCTTAACCTTAAGACTTATCCCTAAGACTTAACCCTGAGAATTTAATATAAGACTGAACCTTAGGATGTAACCCTAAGACTTAACACTATAACTTAACCGAAGACAACACTAAGACTTAAATTTAAGACTAAACTTTTAGACTTAACCCTAAGACGTAAACTTAAGAATTAAACATAAATCTTAACCCTGACACTTAACCCTAAGACGTATACCAAAGACTTAAATTTAAGACTTAAACCTAAGACTCAAACCCTAGGACTTAAGATTTAACCTTAAGACTTAACACAAAGATTTAACCCTAAGATTTAGATTTATGAGTTAACCTTAAGACTTAATCCTAAGACTTAACACTAAGACTTAACCTTAAGACATAACCATAACACTTAAATCTAAGACTTAACCTTAACACTTAACCGTAAGACATAACCTTAAGATTTAATGCTAAGACTCAAATTTACGTCTTATCCTTAAGGCTTAACCCTAAGACTTAAATTTAGGTCTTAACCTTAACAGTTAACCCTAAGACTTAACCCTGAGACTTAAACCTAAGACTTAACCCTAAGACATAACCCTGAGACTTAACCTTAAGACTTAACCTTAAAACTTAACCCTAGGACTTGAATTTAAGACTTAACCTTAAGACTTATCCCTAAGACTTAACCCTGAGACTTAAACCTAATACTTAATCTTAGAGACTTAACCCTTAGACTTAACCTTAAGACTTAACCCTAACACTTATAATTAAGACTTAACCTTAAGACTTAACCTTGTGACTTAACCTTAAAAACTAAACCTGAGACTTAACCCTAAGACTTAAACTTAAAACTTAACCCTAAGACTTAACCCTATGATTTAAACCTAAGACTTAACTTAAACATAAGACTTAACCCTAAGGCATAACCCTGAGACTTAACCCTACGACTGAACCCTAAGACTAAACCCTAAGACTTAACCTTAAGACTTAACCCTAAGTCTTAACCCTGAGATTAACCGTGAGACTTAACCCAAAGATTTATCCCCAAGACTTAAAATTAAGACTTAAACTTATGACATAGCCATAAGAGTTAACCCTGAGATTAAATCTTATGACTTTAACCCTAAGACTTAATATTAATACTTAACCTTAAGACAACACCCTAAGACTTAACCCTAAGACAATAAACCTAAGACGTAACCTTAAATACTTAACTCTAAGTCTTAACCTTAAGACTTAACCCTAAGACATAACTCTAAGACTTAATCTTAAGTCTCAACCTTAAGACCTAACCCTAAGATTTAACCTTAAGACGTGATCTTTAGGACATAACCCTAAGAATTAACCCTAAGACTTAAATTTAATACTTAACCCTAAGACTTAACCCTAAGACTTAATCCTAAGACATAACCCTGAGACTGAAACCTAAGACTTAACCTTAATGCTTAACCCTAAGTCATAACCCTGAGACTTAACATTGAAACTTAGCCTTGAAACTTAACCCTGAGACTTAACCCTAAGCCATATCCCCAAGACTTAACTCTAAGACGTAAACCTAAGACTCAATCCATAAGACTTAACCTTAAGACTTAACCCTAAGTCTCAGCCTTAAGACAGAACCTTACGACTTAACCCTGGGACTTAACCTTGAGACCTTACCTTGAGCCTTAACCCTGAGACTTATCCCTAAGACTTAACCATGAGACTTAACCTTCAGATTTACCGTTAAGTCTTAACTACAAGACTAAACCTTAAAACATAACCTTAAGACTTAACCGTAAGACATAAACCTGAGACTTAACCCTAAGACTTAACTAGAAGACTTAACCCTAAAACTTAACCTTAAGACTTAACCATAAAAATTAAGCCTAAGACTTAACCCTAAAACTTAACCTTAAGGCTCAACCTTAAGACTTGACGTTAAGACTTAAGTTTAAGACTTAACCTTAATACTTTACCCTAAGACGTAAGCCAAAAACTTAACCCTAAGACTTAACCCTAAAGACTTAACTATAAGACTTAACCCTAAGTCTTAACCTTAAGACCTAACTTTAATATTCAAACTTAACACTTAACCTTAGGAGTTAACCCTTAGACTTAACCTTATAACTTAACCCTAAGACATAACATTAAGAGGTAACCATAAGGCTTAACTGTAAGACTTAACCTGACACTTAACATTAAGACTTAACCCTAAGAAACAATCCTAAAACTTAACCCTAAGGATTAACATAATGACTTCACCTTAAGACTTGATCCTAAGACTTCACCTTAAGACTTATCCCTAAGACATAACCCTAAGACTTAAATTTACGACTTAACCATAAGACTTAACCCTAAGACTTATCCCTAAGACATAACCCTAAGACTTAAATTTAGGACTTAACCACAAGACTTAACCCTAAGACTTAATACTAATACTTAACCTAAGACTTAACCCTGAGACTTAACCTTAAGACTTAACCCTAAGATTTAACCTTAAGACTTAACCCTAAGACTTATCCCTGAGACTTAACCCTAAGACTTATCCCTGAGACTTAACCCTAAGACTTATCCCCAAACCTTAACCTTAAGACTTATTATTAAGATTTAAATTTAAGACTGAATCTTAAGACATAATACTAAGGCTTAACCTTAAGACTTATCCCTAAGACTTAACCCTGAGAATTTAATATAAGACTGAACCTTAGGATGTAACCCTAAGACTTAACACTATAACTTAACCGAAGACAACACTAAGACTTAAATTTAAGACTAAACTTTTAGACTTAACCCTAAGACGTAAACTTAAGAATTAAACATAAATCTTAACCCTGACACTTAACCCTAAGACGTATCCCAAAGACTTAAATTTAAGACTTAAACCTAAGACTCAAACCCTAGGACTTAAGATTTAACCTTAAGACTTAACACAAAGATTTAACCCTAAGATTTAGATTTATGAGTTAACCTTAAGACTTAATCCTAAGACTTAACACTAAGACTTAACCTTAAGACATAACCATAACACTTAAATCTAAGACTTAACCTTAACACTTAACCGTAAGACATAACCTTAAGATTTAACGCTAAGACTCAAATTTACGTCTTATCCTTAAGGCTTAACCCTAAGACTTAAATTTAGGTCTTAACCTTAACAGTTAACCCTAAGACTTAACCCTGAGACTTAAACCTAAGACTTAACCCTAAGACATAACCCTGAGACTTAACCTTAAGACTTAACCTTAAAACTTAACCCTAGGACTTGAATTTAAGACTTAACCTTAAGACTTATCCCTAAGACTTAACCCTGAGACTTAAACCTAATACTTAATCTTAGAGACTTAACCCTTAGACTTAACCTTAAGACTTAACCCTAACACTTATCATTAAGACTTAACCTTGTGACTTAACCTTAAAAACTAAACCTGAGACTTAACCCTAAGACTTAAACTTAAAACTTAACCCTAAGACTTAACCCTATGATTTAAACCTAAGACTTAACTTAAACATAAGACTTAACCCTAAGGCATAACCCTGAGACTTAACCCTACGACTGAACCCTAAGACTAAACCCTAAGACTTAACCTTAAGACTTAACCCTAAGTCTTAACCCTGAGATTAACCGTGAGACTTAACCCAAGGATTTATCCCCAAGACTTAAAATTAAGACTTAAACTTATGACATAACCATAAGAGTTAACCCTGAGATTAAATCTTATGACTTTAACCCTAAGACTTAATATCAATACTTAACCTTAAGACAACACCCTAAGACTTAACCCTAAGACAATAAACCTAAGACGTAACCTTAAATACTTAACTCTAAGTCTTAACCTTAAGACTTAACCCTAAGACATAACTCTAAGACTTAATCTTAAGTCTTAACCTTAAGACCTAACCCTAAGATTTAACCTTAAGACGTGATCTTTAGGACATAACCCTAAGAATTAACCCTAAGACTTAAATTTAATACTTAACCCTAAGACTTAACCCTAAGACTTAATCCTAAGACATAACCCTGAGACTGAAACCTAAGACTTAACCTTAATGCTTAACCCTAAGTCATAACCCTGAGACTGAACATTGAAACTTAGCCTTGAAACTTAACCCTGAGACTTAACCCTAAGCCATATCCCCAAGACTTAACTCTAAGACGTAAACCTAAGACTCAATCCATAAGACTTAACCTTAAGACTTAACCCTAAGTCTCAGCCTTAAGACAGAACCTTACGACTTAACCCTGGGACTTAACCTTGAGACCTTACCTTGAGCCTTAACCCTGAGACTTATCCCTAAGACTTAACCATGAGACTTAACCTTCAGATTTACCGTTAAGTCTTAACTACAAGACTAAACCTTAAAACATAACCTTAAGACTTAACCGTAAGACATAAACCTGAGACTTAACCCTAAGACTTAACTAGAAGACTTAACCCTAAAACTTAACCTTAAGACTTAACCATAAAAATTAAGCCTAAGACTTAACCCTAAAACTTAACCTTAAGGCTCAACCTTAAGACTTGACGTTAAGACTTAAGTTTAAGACTTAACCTTAATACTTTACCCTAAGACGTAAGCCAAAAACTTAACCCTAAGACTTAACCCTAAAGACTTAACTATAAGACTTAACCCTAAGTCTTAACCTTAAGACCTAACTTTAATATTCAAACTTAACACTTAACCTTAGGAGTTAACCCTTAGACTTAACCTTATAACTTAACCCTAAGACATAACATTAAGAGGTAACCATAAGACTTAACTGTAAGACTTAACCTGACACTTAACATTAAGACTTAACCCTAAGAAACAATCCTAAAACTTAACCCTAAGGATTAACATAATGACTTCACCTTAAGACTTGATCCTAAGACTTCACCTTAAGACTTATCCCTAAGACATAACCCTAAGACTTAAATTTACGACTTAACCATAAGACTTAACCCTAAGACTTATCCCTAAGACATAACCCTAAGACTTAAATTTAGGACTTAACCACAAGACTTAACCCTAAGACTTAATACTAATACTTAACCTAAGACTTAACCCTGAGACTTAACCTTAAGACTTAACCCTAAGATTTAACCTTAAGACTTAACCCTAAGACTTATCCCTGAGACTTAACCCTAAGACTTATCCCTGAGACTTAACCCTAAGACTTATCCCCAAACCTTAACCTTAAGACTTATTATTAAGATTTAAATTTAAGACTGAATCTTAAGACATAATACTAAGGCTTAACCTTAAGACTTATCCCTAAGACTTAACCCTGAGAATTTAATATAAGACTGAACCTTAGGATGTAACCCTAAGACTTAACACTATAACTTAACCGAAGACAACACTAAGACTTAAATTTAAGACTAAACTTTTAGACTTAACCCTAAGACGTAAACTTAAGAATTAAACATAAATCTTAACCCTGACACGTAACCCTAAGACGTATCCCAAAGACTTAAATTTAAGACTTAAACCTAAGACTCAAACCCTAGGACTTAAGATTTAACCTTAAGACTTAACACAAAGATTTAACCCTAAGATTTAGATTTATGAGTTAACCTTAAGACTTAATCCTAAGACTTAACACTAAGACTTAACCTTAAGACATAACCATAACACTTAAATCTAAGACTTAACCTTAACACTTAACCGTAAGACATAACCTTAAGATTTAACGCTAAGACTCAAATTTACGTCTTATCCTTAAGGCTTAACCCTAAGACTTAAATTTAGGTCTTAACCTTAACAGTTAACCCTAAGACTTAACCCTGAGACTTAAACCTAAGACTTAACCCTAAGACATAACCCTGAGACTTAACCTTAAGACTTAACCTTAAAACTTAACCCTAGGACTTGAATTTAAGACTTAACCTTAAGACTTATCCCTAAGACTTAACCCTGAGACTTAAACCTAATACTTAATCTTAGAGACTTAACCCTTAGACTTAACCTTAAGACTTAACCCTAACACTTATAATTAAGACTTAACCTTAAGACTTAACCTTGTGACTTAACCTTAAAAACTAAACCTGAGACTTAACCCTAAGACTTAAACTTAAAACTTAACCCTAAGACTTAACCCTATGATTTAAACCTAAGACTTAACTTAAACATAAGACTTAACCCTAAGGCATAACCCTGAGACTTAACCCTACGACTGAACCCTAAGACTAAACCCTAAGACTTAACCTTAAGACTTAACCCTAAGTCTTAACCCTGAGATTAACCGTGAGACTTAACCCAAGGATTTATCCCCAAGACTTAAAATTAAGACTTAAACTTATGACATAACCATAAGAGTTAACCCTGAGATTAAATCTTATGACTTTAACCCTAAGACTTAATATCAATACTTAACCTTAAGACAACACCCTAAGACTTAACCCTAAGACAATAAACCTAAGACGTAACCTTAAATACTTAACTCTAAGTCTTAACCTTAAGACTTAACCCTAAGACATAACTCTAAGACTTAATCTTAAGTCTTAACCTTAAGACCTAACCCTAAGATTTAACCTTAAGACGTGATCTTTAGGACATAACCCTAAGAATTAACCCTAAGACTTAAATTTAATACTTAACCCTAAGACTTAACCCTAAGACTTAATCCTAAGACATAACCCTGAGACTGAAACCTAAGACTTAACCTTAATGCTTAACCCTAAGTCATAACCCTGAGACTGAACATTGAAACTTAGCCTTGAAACTTAACCCTGAGACTTAACCCTAAGCCATATCCCCAAGACTTAACTCTAAGACGTAAACCTAAGACTCAATCCATAAGACTTAACCTTAAGACTTAACCCTAAGTCTCAGCCTTAAGACAGAACCTTACGACTTAACCCTGGGACTTAACCTTGAGACCTTACCTTGAGCCTTAACCCTGAGACTTATCCCTAAGACTTAACCATGAGACTTAACCTTCAGATTTACCGTTAAGTCTTAACTACAAGACTAAACCTTAAAACATAACCTTAAGACTTAACCGTAAGACATAAACCTGAGACTTAACCCTAAGACTTAACTAGAAGACTTAACCCTAAAACTTAACCTTAAGACTTAACCATAAAAATTAAGCCTAAGACTTAACCCTAAAACTTAACCTTAAGGCTCAACCTTAAGACTTGACGTTAAGACTTAAGTTTAAGACTTAACCTTAATACTTTACCCTAAGACGTAAGCCAAAAACTTAACCCTAAGACTTAACCCTAAAGACTTAACTATAAGACTTAACCCTAAGTCTTAACCTTAAGACCTAACTTTAATATTCAAACTTAACACTTAACCTTAGGAGTTAACCCTTAGACTTAACCTTATAACTTAACCCTAAGACATAACATTAAGAGGTAACCATAAGGCTTAACTGTAAGACTTAACCTGACACTTAACATTAAGACTTAACCCTAAGAAACAATCCTAAAACTTAACCCTAAGGATTAACATAATGACTTCACCTTAAGACTTGATCCTAAGACTTCACCTTAAGACTTATCCCTAAGACATAACCCTAAGACTTAAATTTACGACTTAACCATAAGACTTAACCCTAAGACTTATCCCTAAGACATAACCCTAAGACTTAAATTTAGGACTTAACCACAAGACTTAACCCTAAGACTTAATACTAATACTTAACCTAAGACTTAACCCTGAGACTTAACCTTAAGACTTAACCCTAAGATTTAACCTTAAGACTTAACCCTAAGACTTATCCCTGAGACTTAACCCTAAGACTTATCCCTGAGACTTAACCCTAAGACTTATCCCCAAACCTTAACCTTAAGACTTATTATTAAGATTTAAATTTAAGACTGAATCTTAAGACATAATACTAAGGCTTAACCTTAAGACTTATCCCTAAGACTTAACCCTGAGAATTTAATATAAGACTGAACCTTAGGATGTAACCCTAAGACTTAACACTATAACTTAACCGAAGACAACACTAAGACTTAAATTTAAGACTAAACTTTTAGACTTAACCCTAAGACGTAAACTTAAGAATTAAACATAAATCTTAACCCTGACACGTAACCCTAAGACGTATCCCAAAGACTTAAATTTAAGACTTAAACCTAAGACTCAAACCCTAGGACTTAAGATTTAACCTTAAGACTTAACACAAAGATTTAACCCTAAGATTTAGATTTATGAGTTAACCTTAAGACTTAATCCTAAGACTTAACACTAAGACTTAACCTTAAGACATAACCATAACACTTAAATCTAAGACTTAACCTTAACACTTAACCGTAAGACATAACCTTAAGATTTAACGCTAAGACTCAAATTTACGTCTTATCCTTAAGGCTTAACCCTAAGACTTAAATTTAGGTCTTAACCTTAACAGTTAACCCTAAGACTTAACCCTGAGACTTAAACCTAAGACTTAACCCTAAGACATAACCCAGAGACTTAACCTTAAGACTTAACCTTAAAACTTAACCCTAGGACTTGAATTTAAGACTTAACCTTAAGACTTATCCCTAAGACTTAACCCTGAGACTTAAACCTAATACTTAATCTTAGAGACTTAACCCTTAGACTTAACCTTAAGACTTAACCCTAACACTTATAATTAAGACTTAACCTTAAGACTTAACCTTGTGACTTAACCTTAAAAACTAAACCTGAGACTTAACCCTAAGACTTAAACTTAAAACTTAACCCTAAGACTTAACCCTATGATTTAAACCTAAGACTTAACTTAAACATAAGACTTAACCCTAAGGCATAACCCTGAGACTTAACCCTACGACTGAACCCTAAGACTAAACCCTAAGACTTAACCTTAAGACTTAACCCTAAGTCTTAACCCTGAGATTAACCGTGAGACTTAACCCAAAGATTTATCCCCAAGACTTAAAATTAAGACTTAAACTTATGACATAACCATAAGAGTTAACCCTGAGATTAAATCTTATGACTTTAACCCTAAGACTTAATATTAATACTTAACCTTAAGACAACACCCTAAGACTTAACCCTAAGACAATAAACCTAAGACGTAACCTTAAATACTTAACTCTAAGTCTTAACCTTAAGACTTAACCCTAAGACATAACTCTAAGACTTAATCTTAAGTCTTAACCTTAAGACCTAACCCTAAGATTTAACCTTAAGACGTGATCTTTAGGACATAACCCTAAGAATTAACCCTAAGACTTAAATTTAATACTTAACCCTAAGACTTAATCCTAAGACATAACCCTGAGACTGAAACCTAAGACTTAACCTTAATGCTTAACCCTAAGTCATAACCCTGAGACTTAACATTGAAACTTAGCCTTGAAACTTAACCCTGAGACTTAACCCTAAGCCATATCCCCAAGACTTAACTCTAAGACGTAAACCTAAGACTCAATCCATAAGACTTAACCTTAAGACTTAACCCTAAGTCTCAGCCTTAAGACAGAACCTTACGACTTAACCCTGGGACTTAACCTTGAGACCTTACCTTGAGCCTTAACCCTGAGACTTATCCCTAAGACTTAACCATGAGACTTAACCTTCAGATTTACCGTTAAGTCTTAACTACAAGACTAAACCTTAAAACATAACCTTAAGACTTAACCGTAAGACATAAACCTGAGACTTAACCCTAAGACTTAACTAGAAGACTTAACCCTAAAACTTAACCTTAAGACTTAACCATAAAAATTAAGCCTAAGACTTAACCCTAAAACTTAACCTTAAGGCTCAACCTTAAGACTTGACGTTAAGACTTAAGTTTAAGACTTAACCTTAATACTTTACCCTAAGACGTAAGCCAAAAACTTAACCCTAAGACTTAACCCTAAAGACTTAACTATAAGACTTAACCCTAAGTCTTAACCTTAAGACCTAACTTTAATATTCAAACTTAACACTTAACCTTAGGAGTTAACCCTTAGACTTAACCTTATAACTTAACCCTAAGACATAACATTAAGAGGTAACCATAAGGCTTAACTGTAAGACTTAACCTGACACTTAACATTAAGACTTAACCCTAAGAAACAATCCTAAAACTTAACCCTAAGGATTAACATAATGACTTCACCTTAAGACTTGATCCTAAGACTTCACCTTAAGACTTATCCCTAAGACATAACCCTAAGACTTAAATTTACGACTTAACCATAAGACTTAACCCTAAGACTTATCCCTAAGACATAACCCTAAGACTTAAATTTAGGACTTAACCACAAGACTTAACCCTAAGACTTAATACTAATACTTAACCTAAGACTTAACCCTGAGACTTAACCTTAAGACTTAACCCTAAGATTTAACCTTAAGACTTAACCCTAAGACTTATCCCTGAGACTTAACCCTAAGACTTATCCCTGAGACTTAACCCTAAGACTTATCCCCAAACCTTAACCTTAAGACTTATTATTAAGATTTAAATTTAAGACTGAATCTTAAGACATAATACTAAGGCTTAACCTTAAGACTTATCCCTAAGACTTAACCCTGAGAATTTAATATAAGACTGAACCTTAGGATGTAACCCTAAGACTTAACACTATAACTTAACCGAAGACAACACTAAGACTTAAATTTAAGACTAAACTTTTAGACTTAACCCTAAGACGTAAACTTAAGAATTAAACATAAATCTTAACCCTGACACTTAACCCTAAGACGTATCCCAAAGACTTAAATTTAAGACTTAAACCTAAGACTCAAACCCTAGGACTTAAGATTTAACCTTAAGACTTAACACAAAGATTTAACCCTAAGATTTAGATTTATGAGTTAACCTTAAGACTTAATCCTAAGACTTAACACTAAGACTTAACCTTAAGACATAACCATAACACTTAAATCTAAGACTTAACCTTAACACTTAACCGTAAGACATAACCTTAAGATTTAACGCTAAGACTCAAATTTACGTCTTATCCTTAAGGCTTAACCCTAAGACTTAAATTTAGGTCTTAACCTTAACAGTTAACCCTAAGACTTAACCCTGAGACTTAAACCTAAGACTTAACCCTAAGACATAACCCTGAGACTTAACCTTAAGACTTAACCTTAAAACTTAACCCTAGGACTTGAATTTAAGACTTAACCTTAAGACTTATCCCTAAGACTTAACCCTGAGACTTAAACCTAATACTTAATCTTAGAGACTTAACCCTTAGACTTAACCTTAAGACTTAACCCTAACACTTATAATTAAGACTTAACCTTAAGACTTAACCTTGTGACTTAACCTTAAAAACTAAACCTGAGACTTAACCCTAAGACTTAAACTTAAAACTTAACCCTAAGACTTAACCCTATGATTTAAACCTAAGACTTAACTTAAACATAAGACTTAACCCTAAGGCATAACCCTGAGACTTAACCCTACGACTGAACCCTAAGACTAAACCCTAAGACTTAACCTTAAGACTTAACCCTAAGTCTTAACCCTGAGATTAACCGTGAGACTTAACCCAAGGATTTATCCCCAAGACTTAAAATTAAGACTTAAACTTATGACATAACCATAAGAGTTAACCCTGAGATTAAATCTTATGACTTTAACCCTAAGACTTAATATTAATACTTAACCTTAAGACAACACCCTAAGACTTAACCCTAAGACAATAAACCTAAGACGTAACCTTAAATACTTAACTCTAAGTCTTAACCTTAAGACTTAACCCTAAGACATAACTCTAAGACTTAATCTTAAGTCTTAACCTTAAGACCTAACCCTAAGATTTAACCTTAAGACGTGATCTTTAGGACATAACCCTAAGAATTAACCCTAAGACTTAAATTTAATACTTAACCCTAAGACTTAACCCTAAGACTTAATCCTAAGACATAACCCTGAGACTGAAACCTAAGACTTAACCTTAATGCTTAACCCTAAGTCATAACCCTGAGACTTAACATTGAAACTTAGCCTTGAAACTTAACCCTGAGACTTAACCCTAAGCCATATCCCCAAGACTTAACTCTAAGACGTAAACCTAAGACTCAATCCATAAGACTTAACCTTAAGACTTAACCCTAAGTCTCAGCCTTAAGACAGAACCTTACGACTTAACCCTGGGACTTAACCTTGAGACCTTACCTTGAGCCTTAACCCTGAGACTTATCCCTAAGTCTTAACCATGAGACTTAACCTTCAGATTTACCGTTAAGTCTTAACTACAAGACTAAACCTTAAAACATAACCTTAAGACTTAACCGTAAGACATAAACCTGAGACTTAACCCTAAGACTTAACTAGAAGACTTAACCCTAAAACTTAACCTTAAGACTTAACCATAAAAATTAAGCCTAAGACTTAACCCTAAAACTTAACCTTAAGGCTCAACCTTAAGACTTGACGTTAAGACTTAAGTTTAAGACTTAACCTTAATACTTTACCCTAAGACGTAAGCCAAAAACTTAACCCTAAGACTTAACCCTAAAGACTTAACTATAAGACTTAACCCTAAGTCTTAACCTTAAGACCTAACTTTAATATTCAAACTTAACACTTAACCTTAGGAGTTAACCCTTAGACTTAACCTTATAACTTAACCCTAAGACATAACATTAAGAGGTAACCATAAGGCTTAACTGTAAGACTTAACCTGACACTTAACATTAAGACTTAACCCTAAGAAACAATCCTAAAACTTAACCCTAAGGATTAACATAATGACTTCACCTTAAGACTTGATCCTAAGACTTCACCTTAAGACTTATCCCTAAGACATAACCCTAAGACTTAAATTTACGACTTAACCATAAGACTTAACCCTAAGACTTATCCCTAAGACATAACCCTAAGACTTAAATTTAGGACTTAACCACAAGACTTAACCCTAAGACTTAATACTAATACTTAACCTAAGACTTAACCCTGAGACTTAACCTTAAGACTTAACCCTAAGATTTAACCTTAAGACTTAACCCTAAGACTTATCCCTGAGACTTAACCCTAAGACTTATCCCTGAGACTTAACCCTAAGACTTATCCCCAAACCTTAACCTTAAGACTTATTATTAAGATTTAAATTTAAGACTGAATCTTAAGACATAATACTAAGGCTTAACCTTAAGACTTATCCCTAAGACTTAACCCTGAGAATTTAATATAAGACTGAACCTTAGGATGTAACCCTAAGACTTAACACTATAACTTAACCGAAGACAACACTAAGACTTAAATTTAAGACTAAACTTTTAGACTTAACCGTAAGACGTAAACTTAAGAATTAAACATAAATCTTAACCCTGACACTTAACCCTAAGACGTATCCCAAAGACTTAAATTTAAGACTTAAACCTAAGACTCAAACCCTAGGACTTAAGATTTAACCTTAAGACTTAACACAAAGATTTAACCCTAAGATTTAGATTTATGAGTTAACCTTAAGACTTAATCCTAAGACTTAACACTAAGACTTAACCTTAAGACATAACCATAACACTTAAATCTAAGACTTAACCTTAACACTTAACCGTAAGACATAACCTTAAGATTTAACGCTAAGACTCAAATTTACGTCTTATCCTTAAGGCTTAACCCTAAGACTTAAATTTAGGTCTTAACCTTAACAGTTAACCCTAAGACTTAACCCTGAGACTTAAACCTAAGACTTAACCCTAAGACATAACCCTGAGACTTAACCTTAAGACTTAACCTTAAAACTTAACCCTAGGACTTGAATTTAAGACTTAACCTTAAGACTTATCCCTAAGACTTAACCCTGAGACTTAAACCTAATACTTAATCTTAGAGACTTAACCCTTAGACTTAACCTTAAGACTTAACCCTAACACTTATAATTAAGACTTAACCTTAAGACTTAACCTTGTGACTTAACCTTAAAAACTAAACCTGAGACTTAACCCTAAGACTTAAACTTAAAACTTAACCCTAAGACTTAACCCTATGATTTAAACCTAAGACTTAACTTAAACATAAGACTTAACCCTAAGGCATAACCCTGAGACTTAACCCTACGACTGAACCCTAAGACTAAACCCTAAGACTTAACCTTAAGACTTAACCCTAAGTCTTAACCCTGAGATTAACCGTGAGACTTAACCCAAGGATTTATCCCCAAGACTTAAAATTAAGACTTAAACTTATGACATAACCATAAGAGTTAACCCTGAGATTAAATCTTATGACTTTAACCCTAAGACTTAATATTAATACTTAACCTTAAGACAACACCCTAAGACTTAACCCTAAGACAATAAACCTAAGACGTAACCTTAAATACTTAACTCTAAGTCTTAACCTTAAGACTTAACCCTAAGACATAACTCTAAGACTTAATCTTAAGTCTTAACCTTAAGACCTAACCCTAAGATTTAACCTTAAGACGTGATCTTTAGGACATAACCCTAAGAATTAACCCTAAGACTTAAATTTAATACTTAACCCTAAGACTTAACCCTAAGACTTAATCCTAAGACATAACCCTGAGACTGAAACCTAAGACTTAACCTTAATGCTTAACCCTAAGTCATAACCCTGAGACTTAACATTGAAACTTAGCCTTGAAACTTAACCCTAAGCCATATCCCCAAGACTTAACTCTAAGACGTAAACCTAAGACTCAATCCATAAGACTTAACCTTAAGACTTAACCCTAAGTCTCAGCCTTAAGACAGAACCTTACGACTTAACCCTGGGACTTAACCTTGAGACCTTACCTTGAGCCTTAACCCTGAGACTTATCCCTAAGTCTTAACCATGAGACTTAACCTTCAGATTTACCGTTAAGTCTTAACTACAAGACTAAACCTTAAAACATAACCTTAAGACTTAACCGTAAGACATAAACCTGAGACTTAACCCTAAGACTTAACTAGAAGACTTAACCCTAAAACTTAACCTTAAGACTTAACCATAAAAATTAAGCCTGAGACTTAACCCTAAAACTTAACCTTAAGGCTCAACCTTAAGACTTGACGTTAAGACTTGACGTTAAGACTTAAGTTTAAGACTTTACCCTAAGACGTAAGCCAAAAACTTAACCCTAAGACTTAACCCTAAAGACTTAACTATAAGACTTAACCCTAAGTCTTAACCTTAAGACCTAACTTTAATATTCAAACTTAACACTTAACCTTAGGAGTTAACCCTTAGACTTAACCTTATAACTTAACCCTAAGACATAACATTAAGAGGTAACCATAAGACTTAACTGTAAGACTTAACCTGACACTTAACATTAAGACTTAACCCTAAGAAACAATCCTAAAACTTAACCCTAAGGATTAACATAATGACTTCACCTTAAGACTTGATCCTAAGACTTCACCTTAAGACTTATCCCTAAGACATAACCCTAAGACTTAAATTTACGACTTAACCATAAGACTTAACCCTAAGACTTATCCCTAAGACATAACCCTAAGACTTAAATTTAGGACTTAACCACAAGACTTAACCCTAAGACTTAATACTAATACTTAACCTAAGACTTAACCCTGAGACTTAACCTTAAGACTTAACCCTAAGATTTAACCTTAAGACTTAACCCTAAGACTTATCCCTGAGACTTAACCCTAAGACTTATCCCTGAGACTTAACCCTAAGACTTATCCCCAAACCTTAACCTTAAGACTTATTATTAAGATTTAAATTTAAGACTGAATCTTAAGACATAATACTAAGGCTTAACCTTAAGACTTATCCCTAAGACTTAACCCTGAGAATTTAATATAAGACTGAACCTTAGGATGTAACCCTAAGACTTAACACTATAACTTAACCGAAGACAACACTAAGACTTAAATTTAAGACTAAACTTTTAGACTTAACCCTAAGACGTAAACTTAAGAATTAAACATAAATCTTAACCCTGACACTTAACCCTAAGACGTATCCCAAAGACTTAAATTTAAGACTTAAACCTAAGACTCAAACCCTAGGACTTAAGATTTAACCTTAAGACTTAACACAAAGATTTAACCCTAAGATTTAGATTTATGAGTTAACCTTAAGACTTAATCCTAAGACTTAACACTAAGACTTAACCTTAAGACATAACCATAACACTTAAATCTAAGACTTAACCTTAACACTTAACCGTAAGACATAACCTTAAGATTTAACGCTAAGACTCAAATTTACGTCTTATCCTTAAGGCTTAACCCTAAGACTTAAATTTAGGTCTTAACCTTAACAGTTAACCCTAAGACTTAACCCTGAGACTTAAACCTAAGACTTAACCCTAAGACATAACCCTGAGACTTAACCTTAAGACTTAACCTTAAAACTTAACCCTAGGACTTGAATTTAAGACTTAACCTTAAGACTTATCCCTAAGACTTAACCCTGAGACTTAAACCTAATACTTAATCTTAGAGACTTAACCCTTAGACTTAACCTTAAGACTTAACCCTAACACTTATAATTAAGACTTAACCTTAAGACTTAACCTTGTGACTTAACCTTAAAAACTAAACCTGAGACTTAACCCTAAGACTTAAACTTAAAACTTAACCCTAAGACTTAACCCTATGATTTAAACCTAAGACTTAACTTAAACATAAGACTTAACCCTAAGGCATAACCCTGAGACTTAACCCTACGACTGAACCCTAAGACTAAACCCTAAGACTTAACCTTAAGACTTAACCCTAAGTCTTAACCCTGAGATTAACCGTGAGACTTAACCCAAAGATTTATCCCCAAGACTTAAAATTAAGACTTAAACTTATGACATAACCATAAGAGTTAACCCTGAGATTAAATCTTATGACTTTAACCCTAAGACTTAATATTAATACTTAACCTTAAGACAACACCCTAAGACTTAACCCTAAGACAATAAACCTAAGACGTAACCTTAAATACTTAACTCTAAGTCTTAACCTTAAGACTTAACCCTAAGACATAACTCTAAGACTTAATCTTAAGTCTTAACCTTAAGACCTAACCCTAAGATTTAACCTTAAGACGTGATCTTTAGGACATAACCCTAAGAATTAACCCTAAGACTTAAATTTAATACTTAACCCTAAGACTTAACCCTAAGACTTAATCCTAAGACATAACCCTGAGACTGAAACCTAAGACTTAACCTTAATGCTTAACCCTAAGTCATAACCCTGAGACTTAACATTGAAACTTAGCCTTGAAACTTAACCCTGAGACTTAACCCTAAGCCATATCCCCAAGACTTAACTCTAAGACGTAAACCTAAGACTCAATCCATAAGACTTAACCTTAAGACTTAACCCTAAGTCTCAGCCTTAAGACAGAACCTTACGACTTAACCCTGGGACTTAACCTTGAGACCTTACCTTGAGCCTTAACCCTGAGACTTATCCCTAAGACTTAACCATGAGACTTAACCTTCAGATTTACCGTTAAGTCTTAACTACAAGACTAAACCTTAAAACATAACCTTAAGACTTAACCGTAAGACATAAACCTGAGACTTAACCCTAAGACTTAACTAGAAGACTTAACCCTAAAACTTAACCTTAAGACTTAACCATAAAAATTAAGCCTAAGACTTAACCCTAAAACTTAACCTTAAGGCTCAACCTTAAGACTTGACGTTAAGACTTAAGTTTAAGACTTAACCTTAATACTTTACCCTAAGACGTAAGCCAAAAACTTAACCCTAAGACTTAACCCTAAAGACTTAACTATAAGACTTAACCCTAAGTCTTAACCTTAAGACCTAACTTTAATATTCAAACTTAACACTTAACCTTAGGAGTTAACCCTTAGACTTAACCTTATAACTTAACCCTAAGACATAACATTAAGAGGTAACCATAAGGCTTAACTGTAAGACTTAACCTGACACTTAACATTAAGACTTAACCCTAAGAAACAATCCTAAAACTTAACCCTAAGGATTAACATAATGACTTCACCTTAAGACTTGATCCTAAGACTTCACCTTAAGACTTATCCCTAAGACTTAAATTTACGACTTAACCATAAGACTTAACCCTAAGACTTATCCCTAAGACATAACCCTAAGACTTAAATTTAGGACTTAACCACAAGACTTAACCCTAAGACTTAATACTAATACTTAACCTAAGACTTAACCCTGCGACTTAACCTTAAGACTTAACCCTAAGATTTAACCTTAAGACTTAACCCTAAGACTTATCCCTGAGACTTAACCCTAAGACTTATCCCCAAACCTTAACCTTAAGACTTATTATTAAGATTTAAATTTAAGACTGAATCTTAAGACATAATACTAAGGCTTAACCTTAAGACTTATCCCTAAGACTTAACCCTGAGAATTTAATATAAGACTGAACCTTAGGATGTAACCCTAAGACTTAACACTATAACTTAACCGAAGACAACACTAAGACTTAAATTTAAGACTAAACTTTTAGACTTAACCCTAAGACGTAAACTTAAGAATTAAACATAAATCTTAACCCTGACACTTAACCCTAAGACGTATCCCAAAGACTTAAATTTAAGACTTAAACCTAAGACTCAAACCCTAGGACTTAAGATTTAACCTTAAGACTTAACACAAAGATTTAACCCTAAGATTTAGATTTATGAGTTAACCTTAAGACTTAATCCTAAGACTTAACACTAAGACTTAACCTTAAGACATAACCATAACACTTAAATCTAAGACTTAACCTTAACACTTAACCGTAAGACATAACCTTAAGATTTAACGCTAAGACTCAAATTTACGTCTTATCCTTAAGGCTTAACCCTAAGACTTAAATTTAGGTCTTAACCTTAACAGTTAACCCTAAGACTTAACCCTGAGACTTAAACCTAAGACTTAACCCTAAGACATAACCCTGAGACTTAACCTTAAGACTTAACCTTAAAACTTAACCCTAGGACTTGAATTTAAGACTTAACCTTAAGACTTATCCCTAAGACTTAACCCTGAGACTTAAACCTAATACTTAATCTTAGAGACTTAACCCTTAGACTTAACCTTAAGACTTAACCCTAACACTTATAATTAAGACTTAACCTTAAGACTTAACCTTGTGACTTAACCTTGAAAACTAAACCTGAGACTTAACCCTAAGACTTAAACTTAAAACTTAACCCTAAGACTTAACCCTATGATTTAAACCTAAGACTTAACTTAAACATAAGACTTAACCCTAAGGCATAACCCTGAGACTTAACCCTACGACTGAACCCTAAGACTAAACCCTAAGACTTAACCTTAAGACTTAACCCTAAGTCTTAACCCTGAGATTAACCGTGAGACTTAACCCAAGGATTTATCCCCAAGACTTAAAATTAAGACTTAAACTTATGACATAACCATAAGAGTTAACCCTGAGATTAAATCTTATGACTTTAACCCTAAGACTTAATATTAATACTTAACCTTAAGACAACACCCTAAGACTTAACCCTAAGACAATAAACCTAAGACGTAACCTTAAATACTTAACTCTAAGTCTTAACCTTAAGACTTAACCCTAAGACATAACTCTAAGACTTAATCTTAAGTCTTAACCTTAAGACCTAACCCTAAGATTTAACCTTATGACGTGATCTTTAGGACATAACCCTAAGAATTAACCCTAAGACTTAAATTTAATACTTAACCCTAAGACTTAACCCTAAGACTTAATCCTAAGACATAACCCTGAGACTGAAACCTAAGACTTAACCTTAATGCTTAACCCTAAGTCATAACCCTGAGACTTAACATTGAAACTTAGCCTTGAAACTTAACCCTGAGACTTAACCCTAAGCCATATCCCCAAGACTTAACTCTAAGACGTAAACCTAAGACTCAATCCATAAGACTTAACCTTAAGACTTAACCCTAAGTCTCAGCCTTAAGACAGAACCTTACGACTTAACCCTGGGACTTAACCTTGAGACCTTACCTTGAGCCTTAACCCTGAGACTTATCCCTAAGACTTAACCATGAGACTTAACCTTCAGATTTACCGTTAAGTCTTAACTACAAGACTAAACCTTAAAACATAACCTTAAGACTTAACCGTAAGACATAAACCTGAGACTTAACCCTAAGACTTAACTAGAAGACTTAACCCTAAAACTTAACCTTAAGACTTAACCATAAAAATTAAGCCTAAGACTTAACCCTAAAACTTAACCTTAAGGCTCAACCTTAAGACTTGACGTTAAGACTTAAGTTTAAGACTTAACCTTAATACTTTACCCTAAGACGTAAGCCAAAAACTTAACCCTAAGACTTAACCCTAAAGACTTAACTATAAGACTTAACCCTAAGTCTTAACCTTAAGACCTAACTTTAATATTCAAACTTAACACTTAACCTTAGGAGTTAACCCTTAGACTTAACCTTATAACTTAACCCTAAGACATAACATTAAGAGGTAACCATAAGACTTAACTGTAAGACTTAACCTGACACTTAACATTAAGACTTAACCCTAAGAAACAATCCTAAAACTTAACCCTAAGGATTAACATAATGACTTCACCTTAAGACTTGATCCTAAGACTTCACCTTAAGACTTATCCCTAAGACATAACCCTAAGACTTAAATTTACGACTTAACCATAAGACTTAACCCTAAGACTTATCCCTAAGACATAACCCTAAGACTTAAATTTAGGACTTAACCACAAGACTTAACCCTAAGACTTAATACTAATACTTAACCTAAGACTTAACCCTGAGACTTAACCTTAAGACTTAACCCTAAGATTTAACCTTAAGACTTAACCCTAAGACTTATCCCTGAGACTTAACCCTAAGACTTATCCCTGAGACTTAACCCTAAGACTTATCCCCAAACCTTAACCTTAAGACTTATTATTAAGATTTAAATTTAAGACTGAATCTTAAGACATAATACTAAGGCTTAACCTTAAGACTTATCCCTAAGACTTAACCCTGAGAATTTAATATAAGACTGAACCTTAGGATGTAACCCTAAGACTTAACACTATAACTTAACCGAAGACAACACTAAGACTTAAATTTAAGACTAAACTTTTAGACTTAACCCTAAGACGTAAACTTAAGAATTAAACATAAATCTTAACCCTGACACTTAACCCTAAGACGTATCCCAAAGACTTAAATTTAAGACTTAAACCTAAGACTCAAACCCTAGGACTTAAGATTTAACCTTAAGACTTAACACAAAGATTTAACCCTAAGATTTAGATTTATGAGTTAACCTTAAGACTTAATCCTAAGACTTAACACTAAGACTTAACCTTAAGACATAACCATAACACTTAAATCTAAGACTTAACCTTAACACTTAACCGTAAGACATAACCTTAAGATTTAACGCTAAGACTCAAATTTACGTCTTATCCTTAAGGCTTAACCCTAAGACTTAAATTTAGGTCTTAACCTTAACAGTTAACCCTAAGACATAACCCTGAGACTTAAACCTAAGACATAACCCTGAGACTTAACCTTAAGACTTAACCTTAAAACTTAACCCTAGGACTTGAATTTAAGACTTAACCTTAAGACTTATCCCTAAGACTTAACCCTGAGACTTAAACCTAATACTTAATCTTAGAGACTTAACCCTTAGACTTAACCTTAAGACTTAACCCTAACACTTATAATTAAGACTTAACCTTAAGACTTAACCTTGTGACTTAACCTTAAAAACTAAACCTGAGACTTAACCCTAAGACTTAAACTTAAAACTTAACCCTAAGACTTAACCCTATGATTTAAACCTAAGACTTAACTTAAACATAAGACTTAACCCTAAGGCATAACCCTGAGACTTAACCCTACGACTGAACCCTAAGACTAAACCCTAAGACTTAACCTTAAGACTTAACCCTAAGTCTTAACCCTGAGATTAACCGTGAGACTTAACCCAAGGATTTATCCCCAAGACTTAAAATTAAGACTTAAACTTATGACATAACCATAAGAGTTAACCCTGAGATTAAATCTTATGACTTTAACCCTAAGACTTAATATTAGTACTTAACCTTAAGACAACACCCTAAGACTTAACCCTAAGACAATAAACCTAAGACGTAACCTTAAATACTTAACTCTAAGTCTTAACCTTAAGACTTAACCCTAAGACATAACTCTAAGACTTAATCTTAAGTCTTAACCTTAAGACCTAACCCTAAGATTTAACCTTAAGACGTGATCTTTAGGACATAACCCTAAGAATTAACCCTAAGACTTAAATTTAATACTTAACCCTAAGACTTAACCCTAAGACTTAATCCTAAGACATAACCCTGAGACTGAAACCTAAGACTTAACCTTAATGCTTAACCCTAAGTCATAACCCTGAGACTTAACATTGAAACTTAGCCTTGAAACTTAACCCTGAGACTTAACCCTAAGCCATATCCCCAAGACTTAACTCTAAGACGTAAACCTAAGACTCAATCCATAAGACTTAACCTTAAGACTTAACCCTAAGTCTCAGCCTTAAGACAGAACCTTACGACTTAACCCTGGGACTTAACCTTGAGACCTTACCTTGAGCCTTAACCCTGAGACTTATCCCTAAGACTTAACCATGAGACTTAACCTTCAGATTTACCGTTAAGTCTTAACTACAAGACTAAACCTTAAAACATAACCTTAAGACTTAACCGTAAGACATAAACCTGAGACTTAACCCTAAGACTTAACTAGAAGACTTAACCCTAAAACTTAACCTTAAGACTTAACCATAAAAATTAAGCCTAAGACTTAACCCTAAAACTTAACCTTAAGGCTCAACCTTAAGACTTGACGTTAAGACTTAAGTTTAAGACTTAACCTTAATACTTTACCCTAAGACGTAAGCCAAAAACTTAACCCTAAGACTTAAGCCTAAAGACTTAACTATAAGACTTAACCCTAAGTCTTAACCTTAAGACCTAACTTTAATATTCAAACTTAACACTTAACCTTAGGAGTTAACCCTTAGACTTAACCTTATAACTTAACCCTAAGACATAACATTAAGAGGTAACCACAAGACTTAACTGTAAGACTTAACCTGACACTTAACATTAAGACTTAACCCTAAGAAACAATCCTAAAACTTAACCCTAAGGATTAACATAATGACTTCACCTTAAGACTTGATCCTAAGACTTCACCTTAAGACTTATCCCTAAGACTTAAATTTACGACTTAACCATAAGACTTAACCCTAAGACTTATCCCTAAGACATAACCCTAAGACTTAAATTTAGGACTTAACCACAAGACTTAACCCTAAGACTTAATACTAATACTTAACCTAAGACTTAACCCTGAGACTTAACCTTAAGACTTAACCCTAAGATTTAACCTTAAGACTTAACCCTAAGACTTATCCCTGAGACTTAACCCTAAGACTTATCCCTGAGACTTAACCCTAAGACTTATCCCCAAACCTTAACCTTAAGACTTATTATTAAGATTTAAATTTAAGACTGAATCTTAAGACATAATACTAAGGCTTAACCTTAAGACTTATCCCTAAGACTTAACCCTGAGAATTTAATATAAGACTGAACCTTAGGATGTAACCCTAAGACTTAACACTATAACTTAACCGAAGACAACACTAAGACTTAAATTTAAGACTAAACTTTTAGACTTAACCCTAAGACGTAAACTTAAGAATTAAACATAAATCTTAACCCTGACACTTAACCCTAAGACGTATCCCAAAGACTTAAATTTAAGACTTAAACCTAAGACTCAAACCCTAGGACTTAAGATTTAACCTTAAGACTTAACACAAAGATTTAACCCTAAGATTTAGATTTATGAGTTAACCTTAAGACTTAATCCTAAGACTTAACACTAAGACTTAACCTTAAGACATAACCATAACACTTAAATCTAAGACTTAACCTTAACACTTAACCGTAAGACATAACCTTAAGATTTAACGCTAAGACTCAAATTTACGTCTTATCCTTAAGGCTTAACCCTAAGACTTAAATTTAGGTCTTAACCTTAACAGTTAACCCTAAGACTTAACCCTGAGACTTAACCCTAAGACATAACCCTGAGACTTAACCTTAAGACTTAACCTTAAAACTTAACCCTAGGACTTGAATTTAAGACTTAACCTTAAGACTTATCCCTAAGACTTAACCCTGAGACTTAAACCTAATACTTAATCTTAGAGACTTAACCCTTAGACTTAACCTTAAGACTTAACCCTAACACTTATAATTAAGACTTAACCTTAAGACTTAACCTTGTGACTTAACCTTAAAAACTAAACCTGAGACTTAACCCTAAGACTTAAACTTAAAACTTAACCCTAAGACTTAACCCTATGATTTAAACCTAAGACTTAACTTAAACATAAGACTTAACCCTAAGGCATAACCCTGAGACTTAACCCTACGACTGAACCCTAAGACTAAACCCTAAGACTTAACCTTAAGACTTAACCCTAAGTCTTAACCCTGAGATTAACCGTGAGACTTAACCCAAGGATTTATCCCCAAGACTTAAAATTAAGACTTAAACTTATGACATAACCATAAGAGTTAACCCTGAGATTAAATCTTATGACTTTAACCCTAAGACTTAATATTAGTACTTAACCTTAAGACAACACCCTAAGACTTAACCCTAAGACAATAAACCTAAGACGTAACCTTAAATACTTAACTCTAAGTCTTAACCTTAAGACTTAACCCTAAGACATAACTCTAAGACTTAATCTTAAGTCTTAACCTTAAGACCTAACCCTAAGATTTAACCTTAAGACGTGATCTTTAGGACATAACCCTAAGAATTAACCCTAAGACTTAAATTTAATACTTAACCCTAAGACTTAACCCTAAGACTTAATCCTAAGACATAACCCTGAGACTGAAACCTAAGACTTAACCTTAATGCTTAACCCTAAGTCATAACCCTGAGACTTAACATTGAAACTTAGCCTTGAAACTTAACCCTGAGACTTAACCCTAAGCCATATCCCCAAGACTTAACTCTAAGACGTAAACCTAAGACTCAATCCATAAGACTTAACCTTAAGACTTAACCCTAAGTCTCAGCCTTAAGACAGAACCTTACGACTTAACCCTGGGACTTAACCTTGAGACCTTACCTTGAGCCTTAACCCTGAGACTTATCCCTAAGACTTAACCATGAGACTTAACCTTCAGATTTACCGTTAAGTCTTAACTACAAGACTAAACCTTAAAACATAACCTTAAGACTTAACCGTAAGACATAAACCTGAGACTTAACCCTAAGACTTAACTAGAAGACTTAACCCTAAAACTTAACCTTAAGACTTAACCATAAAAATTAAGCCTAAGACTTAACCCTAAAACTTAACCTTAAGGCTCAACCTTAAGACTTGACGTTAAGACTTAAGTTTAAGACTTAACCTTAATACTTTACCCTAAGACGTAAGCCAAAAACTTAACCCTAAGACTTAACCCTAAAGACTTAACTATAAGACTTAACCCTAAGTCTTAACCTTAAGACCTAACTTTAATATTCAAACTTAACACTTAACCTTAGGAGTTAACCCTTAGACTTAACCTTATAACTTAACCCTAAGACATAACATTAAGAGGTAACCATAAGGCTTAACTGTAAGACTTAACCTGACACTTAACATTAAAACTTAACCCTAAGAAACAATCCTAAAACTTAACCCAAAGGATTAACATAATGACTTCACCTTAAGACTTGATCCTAAGACTTCACCTTAAGACTTATCCCTAAGTCTTAAATTTACGACTTAACCATAAGACTTAACCCTAAGACTTATCCCTAAGACATAACCCTAAGACTTAAATTTAGGACTTAACCACAAGACTTAGCCCTAAGACTTAATACTAATACTTAACCTAAGACTTAACCCTGAGACTTAACCTTAAGACTTAACCTTGTGACTTAACCTTAAAAACTAAACCTGAGACTTAACCCTAAGACTTAAACTTAAAACTTAACCCTAAGACTTAACCCTATGATTTAAACCTAAGACTTAACTTAAACATAAGACTTAACCCTAAGGCATAACCCTGAGACTTAACCCTACGACTGAACCCTAAGACTAAACCCTAAGACTTAACCTTAAGACTTAACCCTAAGTCTTAACCCTGAGATTAACCGTGAGACTTAACCCAAGGATTTATCCCCAAGACTTAAAATTAAGACTTAAACTTATGACATAACCATAAGAGTTAACCCTGAGATTAAATCTTATGACTTTAACCCTAAGACTTAATATTAATACTTAACCTTAAGACAACACCCTAAGACTTAACCCTAAGACAATAAACCTAAGACGTAACCTTAAATACTTAACTCTAAGTCTTAACCTTAAGACTTAACCCTAAGACATAACTCTAAGACTTAATCTTAAGTCTTAACCTTAAGACCTAACCCTAAGATTTAACCTTAAGACGTGATCTTTAGGACATAACCCTAAGAATTAACCCTAAGACTTAAATTTAATACTTAACCCTAAGACTTAACCCTAAGACTTAATCCTAAGACATAACCCTGAGACTGAAACCTAAGACTTAACCTTAATGCTTAACCCTAAGTCATAACCCTGAGACTTAACATTGAAACTTAGCCTTGAAACTTAACCCTGAGACTTAACCCTAAGCCATATCCCCAAGACTTAACTCTAAGACGTAAACCTAAGACTCAATCCATAAGACTTAACCTTAAGACTTAACCCTAAGTCTCAGCCTTAAGACAGAACCTTACGACTTAACCCTGGGACTTAACCTTGAGACCTTACCTTGAGCCTTAACCCTGAGACTTATCCCTAAGACTTAACCATGAGACTTAACCTTCAGATTTACCGTTAAGTCTTAACTACAAGACTAAACCTTAAAACATAACCTTAAGACTTAACCGTAAGACATAAACCTGAGACTTAACCCTAAGACTTAACTAGAAGACTTAACCCTAAAACTTAACCTTAAGACTTAACCATAAAAATTAAGCCTAAGACTTAACCCTAAAACTTAACCTTAAGGCTCAACCTTAAGACTTGACGTTAAGACTTAAGTTTAAGACTTAACCTTAATACTTTACCCTAAGACGTAAGCCAAAAACTTAACCCTAAGACTTAAGCCTAAAGACTTAACTATAAGACTTAACCCTAAGTCTTAACCTTAAGACCTAACTTTAATATTCAAACTTAACACTTAACCTTAGGAGTTAACCCTTAGACTTAACCTTATAACTTAACCCTAAGACATAACATTAAGAGGTAACCATAAGGCTTAACTGTAAGACTTAACCTGACACTTAACATTAAGACTTAACCCTAAGAAACAATCCTAAAACTTAACCCTAAGGATTAACATAATGACTTCACCTTAAGACTTCATCCTAAGACTTCACCTTAAGACTTATCCCTAAGTCTTAAATTTACGACTTAACCATAAGACTTAACCCTAAGACTTATCCCTAAGACATAACCCTAAGACTTAAATTTAGGACTTAACCACAAGACTTAGCCCTAAGACTTAATACTAATACTTAACCTAAGACTTAACCCTGAGACTTAACCTTAAGACTTAACCCTAAGATTTAACCTTAAGACTTAACCCTAAGACTTATCCCTGAGACTTAACCCTAAGACTTATCCCTGAGACTTAACCCTAAGACTTATCCCCAAACCTTAACCTTAAGACTTATTATTAAGATTTAAATTTAAGACTGAATCTTAAGACATAATACTAAGGCTTAACCTTAAGACTTATCCCTAAGACTTAACCCTGAGAATTTAATATAAGACTGAACCTTAGGATGTAACCCTAAGACTTAACACTATAACTTAACCGAAGACAACACTAAGACTTAAATTTAAGACTAAACTTTTAGACTTAACCCTAAGACGTAAACTTAAGAATTAAACATAAATCTTAACCCTGACACTTAACCCTAAGACGTATCCCAAAGACTTAAATTTAAGACTTAAACCTAAGACTCAAACCCTAGGACTTAAGATTTAACCTTAAGACTTAACACAAAGATTTAACCCTAAGATTTAGATTTATGAGTTAACCTTAAGACTTAATCCTAAGACTTAACACTAAGACTTAACCTTAAGACATAACCATAACACTTAAATCTAAGACTTAACCTTAACACTTAACCGTAAGACATAACCTTAAGATTTAACGCTAAGACTCAAATTTACGTCTTATCCTTAAGGCTTAACCCTAAGACTTAAATTTAGGTCTTAACCTTAACAGTTAACCCTAAGACTTAACCCTGAGACTTAACCCTAAGACATAACCCTGAGACTTAACCTTAAGACTTAACCTTAAAACTTAACCCTAGGACTTGAATTTAAGACTTAACCTTAAGACTTATCCCTAAGACTTAACCCTGAGACTTAAACCTAATACTTAATCTTAGAGACTTAACCCTTAGACTTAACCTTAAGACTTAACCCTAACACTTATAATTAAGACTTAACCTTAAGACTTAACCTTGTGACTTAACCTTAAAAACTAAACCTGAGACTTAACCCTAAGACTTAAACTTAAAACTTAACCCTAAGACTTAACCCTATGATTTAAACCTAAGACTTAACTTAAACATAAGACTTAACCCTAAGGCATAACCCTGAGACTTAACCCTACGACTGAACCCTAAGACTAAACCCTAAGACTTAACCTTAAGACTTAACCCTAAGTCTTAACCCTGAGATTAACCGTGAGACTTAACCCAAGGATTTATCCCCAAGACTTAAAATTAAGACTTAAACTTATGACATAACCATAAGAGTTAACCCTGAGATTAAATCTTATGACTTTAACCCTAAGACTTAATATTAGTACTTAACCTTAAGACAACACCCTAAGACTTAACCCTAAGACAATAAACCTAAGACGTAACCTTAAATACTTAACTCTAAGTCTTAACCTTAAGACTTAACCCTAAGACATAACTCTAAGACTTAATCTTAAGTCTTAACCTTAAGACCTAACCCTAAGATTTAACCTTAAGACGTGATCTTTAGGACATAACCCTAAGAATTAACCCTAAGACTTAAATTTAATACTTAACCCTAAGACTTAACCCTAAGACTTAATCCTAAGACATAACCCTGAGACTGAAACCTAAGACTTAACCTTAATGCTTAACCCTAAGTCATAACCCTGAGACTTAACATTGAAACTTAGCCTTGAAACTTAACCCTGAGACTTAACCCTAAGCCATATCCCCAAGACTTAACTCTAAGACGTAAACCTAAGACTCAATCCATAAGACTTAACCTTAAGACTTAACCCTAAGTCTCAGCCTTAAGACAGAACCTTACGACTTAACCCTGGGACTTAACCTTGAGACCTTACCTTGAGCCTTAACCCTGAGACTTATCCCTAAGACTTAACCATGAGACTTAACCTTCAGATTTACCGTTAAGTCTTAACTACAAGACTAAACCTTAAAACATAACCTTAAGACTTAACCGTAAGACATAAACCTGAGACTTAACCCTAAGACTTAACTAGAAGACTTAACCCTAAAACTTAACCTTAAGACTTAACCATAAAAATTAAGCCTAAGACTTAACCCTAAAACTTAACCTTAAGGCTCAACCTTAAGACTTGACGTTAAGACTTAAGTTTAAGACTTAACCTTAATACTTTACCCTAAGACGTAAGCCAAAAACTTAACCCTAAGACTTAACCCTAAAGACTTAACTATAAGACTTAACCCTAAGTCTTAACCTTAAGACCTAACTTTAATATTCAAACTTAACACTTAACCTTAGGAGTTAACCCTTAGACTTAACCTTATAACTTAACCCTAAGACATAACATTAAGAGGTAACCATAAGGCTTAACTGTAAGACTTAACCTGACACTTAACATTAAAACTTAACCCTAAGAAACAATCCTAAAACTTAACCCTAAGGATTAACATAATGACTTCACCTTAAGACTTGATCCTAAGACTTCACCTTAAGACTTATCCCTAAGTCTTAAATTTACGACTTAACCATAAGACTTAACCCTAAGACTTATCCCTAAGACATAACCCTAAGACTTAAATTTAGGACTTAACCACAAGACTTAGCCCTAAGACTTAATACTAATACTTAACCTAAGACTTAACCCTGAGACTTAACCTTAAGACTTAACCTTGTGACTTAACCTTAAAAACTAAACCTGAGACTTAACCCTAAGACTTAAACTTAAAACTTAACCCTAAGACTTAACCCTATGATTTAAACCTAAGACTTAACTTAAACATAAGACTTAACCCTAAGGCATAACCCTGAGACTTAACCCTACGACTGAACCCTAAGACTAAACCCTAAGACTTAACCTTAAGACTTAACCCTAAGTCTTAACCCTGAGATTAACCGTGAGACTTAACCCAAGGATTTATCCCCAAGACTTAAAATTAAGACTTAAACTTATGACATAACCATAAGAGTTAACCCTGAGATTAAATCTTATGACTTTAACCCTAAGACTTAATATTAATACTTAACCTTAAGACAACACCCTAAGACTTAACCCTAAGACAATAAACCTAAGACGTAACCTTAAATACTTAACTCTAAGTCTTAACCTTAAGACTTAACCCTAAGACATAACTCTAAGACTTAATCTTAAGTCTTAACCTTAAGACCTAACCCTAAGATTTAACCTTAAGACGTGATCTTTAGGACATAACCCTAAGAATTAACCCTAAGACTTAAATTTAATACTTAACCCTAAGACTTAACCCTAAGACTTAATCCTAAGACATAACCCTGAGACTGAAACCTAAGACTTAACCTTAATGCTTAACCCTAAGTCATAACCCTGAGACTTAACATTGAAACTTAGCCTTGAAACTTAACCCTGAGACTTAACCCTAAGCCATATCCCCAAGACTTAACTCTAAGACGTAAACCTAAGACTCAATCCATAAGACTTAACCTTAAGACTTAACCCTAAGTCTCAGCCTTAAGACAGAACCTTACGACTTAACCCTGGGACTTAACCTTGAGACCTTACCTTGAGCCTTAACCCTGAGACTTATCCCTAAGACTTAACCATGAGACTTAACCTTCAGATTTACCGTTAAGTCTTAACTACAAGACTAAACCTTAAAACATAACCTTAAGACTTAACCGTAAGACATAAACCTGAGACTTAACCCTAAGACTTAACTAGAAGACTTAACCCTAAAACTTAACCTTAAGACTTAACCATAAAAATTAAGCCTAAGACTTAACCCTAAAACTTAACCTTAAGGCTCAACCTTAAGACTTGACGTTAAGACTTAAGTTTAAGACTTAACCTTAATACTTTACCCTAAGACGTAAGCCAAAAACTTAACCCTAAGACTTAAGCCTAAAGACTTAACTATAAGACTTAACCCTAAGTCTTAACCTTAAGACCTAACTTTAATATTCAAACTTAACACTTAACCTTAGGAGTTAACCCTTAGACTTAACCTTATAACTTAACCCTAAGACATAACATTAAGAGGTAACCATAAGGCTTAACTGTAAGACTTAACCTGACACTTAACATTAAGACTTAACCCTAAGAAACAATCCTAAAACTTAACCCTAAGGATTAACATAATGACTTCACCTTAAGACTTCATCCTAAGACTTCACCTTAAGACTTATCCCTAAGTCTTAAATTTACGACTTAACCATAAGACTTAACCCTAAGACTTATCCCTAAGACATAACCCTAAGACTTAAATTTAGGACTTAACCACAAGACTTAGCCCTAAGACTTAATACTAATACTTAACCTAAGACTTAACCCTGAGACTTAACCTTAAGACTTAACCCTAAGATTTAACCTTAAGACTTAACCCTAAGACTTATCCCTGAGACTTAACCCTAAGACTTATCCCTGAGACTTAACCCTAAGACTTATCCCCAAACCTTAACCTTAAGACTTATTATTAAGATTTAAATTTAAGACTGAATCTTAAGACATAATACTAAGGCTTAACCTTAAGACTTATCCCTAAGACTTAACCCTGAGAATTTAATATAAGACTGAACCTTAGGATGTAACCCTAAGACTTAACACTATAACTTAACCGAAGACAACACTAAGACTTAAATTTAAGACTAAACTTTTAGACTTAACCCTAAGACGTAAACTTAAGAATTAAACATAAATCTTAACCCTGACACTTAACCCTAAGACGTATCCCAAAGACTTAAATTTAAGACTTAAACCTAAGACTCAAACCCTAGGACTTAAGATTTAACCTTAAGACTTAACACAAAGATTTAACCCTAAGATTTAGATTTATGAGTTAACCTTAAGACTTAATCCTAAGACTTAACACTAAGACTTAACCTTAAGACATAACCATAACACTTAAATCTAAGACTTAACCTTAACACTTAACCGTAAGACATAACCTTAAGATTTAACGCTAAGACTCAAATTTACGTCTTATCCTTAAGGCTTAACCCTAAGACTTAAATTTAGGTCTTAACCTTAACAGTTAACCCTAAGACTTAACCCTGAGACTTAAACCTAAGACTTAACCCTAAGACCTAACCCTGAGACTTAACCTTAAGACTTAACCCTAAGACTAAACCCTAAGACTTAACCTTAAGACTTAACCCTAAGTCTTAACCCTGAGATTAACCGTGAGACTTAACCCAAGGATTTATCCCCAAGACTTAAAATTAAGACTTAAACTTATGACATAACCATAAGAGTTAACCCTGAGATTAAATCTTATGACTTTAACCCTAAGACTTAATATTAATACTTAACCTTAGGACAACACCCTAAGACTTAACCCTAAGACAATAAACCTAAGACGTAACCTTAAATACTTAACTCTAAGTCTTAACCTTAAGACTTAACCCTAAGACATAACTCTAAGACTTAATCTTAAGTCTTAACCTTAAGACCTAACCCTAAGATTTAACCTTAAGACGTGATCTTTAGGACATAACCCTAAGAATTAACGCTAAGACTTAAATTTAATACTTAACCCTAAGATTTAACCCTAAGACTTAATCCTAAGACATAACCCTGAGACTGAAACCTAAGACTTAACCTTAATGCTTAACCCTAAGTCATAACCCTGAGACTTAACATTGAAACTTAGCCTTGAAACTTAACCCTGAGACTTAACCCTAAGCCATATCCCCAAGACTTAACTCTAAGACGTAAACCTAAGACTCAATCCATAAGACTTAACCTTAAGACTTAACCCTAAGTCTCAGCCTTAAGACAGAACCTTACGACTTAACCCTGGGACTTAACCTTGAGACCTTACCTTGAGCCTTAACCCTGAGACTTATCCCTAAGACTTAACCATGAGACTTAACCTTCAGATTTACCGTTAAGTCTTAACTACAAGACTAAACCTTAAAACATAACCTTAAGACTTAACCGTAAGACATAAACCTGAGACTTAACCCTAAGACTTAACTAGAAGACTTAACCCTAAAACTTAACCTTAAGACTTAACCATAAAAATTAAGCCTAAGACTTAACCCTAAAACTTAACCTTAAGGCTCAACCTTAAGACTTGACGTTAAGACTTAACCTTAAGACTTTACCCTAAGACGTAAGCCAAAAACTTAACCCTAAGACTTAACCCTAAAGACTTAACTATAAGACTTAACCCTAAGTCTTAACCTTAAGACCTAACTTTAATATTCAAACTTAACACTTAACCTTAGGAGTTAACCCTTAGACTTAACCTTATAACTTAACCCTAAGACATAACATTAAGAGGTAACCATAAGACTTAACTGTAAGACTTAACCTGACACTTAACATTAAGACTTAACCCTAAGAAACAATCCTAAAACTTAACCCTAAGGATTAACATAATGACTTCACCTTAAGACTTGATCCTAAGACTTCACCTTAAGACTTATCCCTAAGACATAACCCTAAGACTTAAATTTACGACTTAACCATAAGACTTAACCCTAAGACTTAAATTTAGGACTTAACCACAAGACTTAACCCTAAGACTTAATACTAATACTTAACCTAAGACTTAACCCTGAGACTTAACCTTAAGACTTAACCCTAAGATTTAACCTTAAGACTTAACCCTAAGACTTATCCCTGAGACTTAACCCTAAGACTTATCCCTGAGACTTAACCCTAAGACTTATCCCCAAACCTTAACCTTAAGACTTATTATTAAGATTTAAATTTAAGACTGAATCTTAAGACATAATACTAAGGCTTAACCTTAAGACTTATCCCTAAGACTTAACCCTGAGAATTTAATATAAGACTGAACCTTAGGATGTAACCCTAAGACTTAACACTATAACTTAACCGAAGACAACACTAAGACTTAAATTTAAGACTAAACTTTTAGACTTAACCCTAAGACGTAAACTTAAGAATTAAACATAAATCTTAACCCTGACACTTAACCCTAAGACGTATCCCAAAGACTTAAATTTAAGACTTAAACCTAAGACTCAAACCCTAGGACTTAAGATTTAACCTTAAGACTTAACACAAAGATTTAACCCTAAGATTTAGATTTATGAGTTAACCTTAAGACTTAATCCTAAGACTTAACACTAAGACTTAACCTTAAGACATAACCATAACACTTAAATCTAAGACTTAACCTTAACACTTAACCGTAAGACATAACCTTAAGATTTAACGCTAAGACTCAAATTTACGTCTTATCCTTAAAGCTTAACCCTAAGACTTAAATTTAGGTCTTAACCTTAACAGTTAACCCTAAGACTTAACCCTGAGACTTAAACCTAAGACTTAACCCTAAGACATAACCCTGAGACTTAACCTTAAGACTTAACCTTAAAACTTAACCCTAGGACTTGAATTTAAGACTTAACCTTAAGACTTATCCCTAAGACTTAACCCTGAGACTTAAACCTAATACTTAATCTTAGAGACTTAACCCTTAGACTTAACCTTAAGACTTAACCCTAACACTTATAATTAAGACTTAACCTTAAGACTTAACCTTGTGACTTAACCTTAAAAACTAAACCTGAGACTTAACCCTAAGACTTAAACTTAAAACTTAACCCTAAGACTTAACCCTATGATTTAAACCTAAGACTTAACTTAAACATAAGACTTAACCCTAAGGCATAACCCTGAGACTTAACCCTACGACTGAACCCTAAGACTAAACCCTAAGACTTAACCTTAAGACTTAACCCTAAGTCTTAACCCTGAGATTAACCGTGAGACTTAACCCAAGGATTTATCCCCAAGACTTAAAATTAAGACTTAAACTTATGACATAACCATAAGAGTTAACCCTGAGATTAAATCTTATGACTTTAACCCTAAGACTTAATATTAATACTTAACCTTAAGACAACACCCTAAGACTTAACCCTAAGACAATAAACCTAAGACGTAACCTTAAATACTTAACTCTAAGTCTTAACCTTAAGACTTAACCCTAAGACATAACTCTAAGACTTAATCTTAAGTCTTAACCTTAAGACCTAACCCTAAGATTTAACCTTAAGACGTGATCTTTAGGACATAACCCTAAGAATTAACGCTAAGACTTAAATTTAATACTTAACCCTAAGATTTAACCCTAAGACTTAATCCTAAGACATAACCCTGAGACTGAAACCTAAGACTTAACCTTAATGCTTAACCCTAAGTCATAACCCTGAGACTTAACATTGAAACTTAGCCTTGAAACTTAACCCTGAGACTTAACCCTAAGCCATATCCCCAAGACTTAACTCTAAGACGTAAACCTAAGACTCAATCCATAAGACTTAACCTTAAGACTTAACCCTAAGTCTCAGCCTTAAGACAGAACCTTACGACTTAACCCTGGGACTTAACCTTGAGACCTTACCTTGAGCCTTAACCCTGAGACTTATCCCTAAGACTTAACCATGAGACTTAACCTTCAGATTTACCGTTAAGTCTTAACTACAAGACTAAACCTTAAAACATAACCTTAAGACTTAACCGTAAGACATAAACCTGAGACTTAACCCTAAGACTTAACTAGAAGACTTAACCCTAAAACTTAACCTTAAGACTTAACCATAAAAATTAAGCCTAAGACTTAACCCTAAAACTTAACCTTAAGGCTCAACCTTAAGACTTGACGTTAAGACTTAAGTTTAAGACTTAACCTTAATACTTTACCCTAAGACGTAAGCCAAAAACTTAACCCTAAGACTTAAGCCTAAAGACTTAACTATAAGACTTAACCCTAAGTCTTAACCTTAAGACCTAACTTTAATATTCAAACTTAACACTTAACCTTAGGAGTTAACCCTTAGACTTAACCTTATAACTTAACCCTAAGACATAACATTAAGAGGTAACCATAAGACTTAACTGTAAGACTTAACCTGACACTTAACATTAAGACTTAACCCTAAGAAACAATCCTAAAACTTAACCCTAAGGATTAACATAATGACTTCACCTTAAGACTTGATCCTAAGACTTCACCTTAAGACTTATCCCTAAGACATAACCCTAAGACTTAAATTTACGACATAACCATAAGACTTAACCCTAAGACTTATCCCTAAGACATAACCCTAAGACTTAAATTTAGGACTTAACCACAAGACTTAACCCTAAGACTTAATACTAATACTTAACCTAAGACTTAACCCTGAGACTTAACCTTAAGACTTAACCCTAAGATTTAACCTTAAGACTTAACCCTAAGACTTATCCCTGAGACTTAACCCTAAGACATATCCCTGAGACTTAACCCTAAGACTTATCCCTGAGACTTAACCTTAAGACTTATTATTAAGATTTAAATTTAAGACTGAATCTTAAGACATAATACTAAGGCTTAACCTTAAGACTTATCCCTAAGACTTAAGCCTGAGAATTTAATATAAGACTGAACCTTAGGATGTAACCCTAAGACTTAACACTATAACTTAACCGAAGACAACACTAAGACTTAAATTTAAGACTAAACTTTTAGACTTAACCCTAAGACGTAAACTTAAGAATTAAACATAAATCTTAACCCTGACACTTAACCCTAAGACGTATCCCAAAGACTTAAATTTAAGACTTAAACCTAAGACTCAAACCCTAGGACTTAAGATTTAACCTTAAGACTTAACACAAAGATTTAACCCTAAGATTTAGATTTATGAGTTAACCTTAAGACTTAATCCTAAGACTTAACACTAAGACTTAACCTTAAGACATAACCATAACACTTAAATCTAAGACTTAACCTTAACACTTAACCGTAAGACATAACCTTAAGATTTAACGCTAAGACTCAAATTTACGTCTTATCCTTAAAGCTTAACCCTAAGACTTAAATTTAGGTCTTAACCTTAACAGTTAACCCTAAGACTTAACCCTGAGACTTAAACCTAAGACTTAACCCTAAGACATAACCCTGAGACTTAACCTTAAGACTTAACCTTAAAACTGAACCCTAGGACTTGAATTTAAGACTTAACCTTAAGACTTATCCCTAAGACTTAACCCTGAGACTTAAACCTAATACTTAATCTTAGAGACTTAACCCTTAGACTTAACCTTAAGACTTAACCCTAACACTTATAATTAAGACTTAACCTTAAGACTTAACCTTGTGACTTAACCTTAAAAACTAAACCTGAGACTTAACCCTAAGACTTAAACTTAAAACTTAACCCTAAGACTTAACCCTATGATTTAAACCTAAGACTTAACTTAAACATAAGACTTAACCCTAAGGCATAACCCTGAGACTTAACCCTACGACTGAACCCTAAGACTAAACCCTAAGACTTAACCTTAAGACTTAACCCTAAGTCTTAACCCTGAGATTAACCGTGAGACTTAACCCAAGGATTTATCCCCAAGACTTAAAATTAAGACTTAAACTTATGACATAACCATAAGAGTTAACCCTGAGATTAAATCTTATGACTTTAACCCTAAGACTTAATATTAATACTTAACCTTAAGACAACACCCTAAGACTTAACCCTAAGACAATAAACCTAAGACGTAACCTTAAATACTTAACTCTAAGTCTTAACCTTAAGACTTAACCCTAAGACATAACTCTAAGACTTAATCTTAAGTCTTAACCTTAAGACCTAACCCTAAGATTTAACCTTAAGACGTGATCTTTAGGACATAACCCTAAGAATTAACCCTAAGACTTAAATTTAATACTTAACCCTAAGACTTAACCCTAAGACATAACCCTGAGACTGAAACCTAAGACTTAACCTTAATGCTTAACCCTAAGTCATAACCCTGAGACTTAACATTGAAACTTAGCCTTGAAACTTAACCCTGAGACTTAACCCTAAGCCATATCCCCAAGACTTAACTCTAAGACGTAAACCTAAGACTCAATCCATAAGACTTAACCTTAAGACTTAACCCTAAGTCTCAGCCTTAAGACAGAACCTTACGACTTAACCCTGGGACTTAACCTTGAGACCTTACCTTGAGCCTTAACCCTGAGACTTATCCCTAAGACTTAACCATGAGACTTAACCTTCAGATTTACCGTTAAGTCTTAACTACAAGACTAAACCTTAAAACATAACCTTAAGACTTAACCGTAAGACATAAACCTGAGACTTAACCCTAAGACTTAACTAGAAGACTTAACCCTAAAACTTAACCTTAAGACTTAACCATAAAAATTAAGCCTAAGACTTAACCCTAAAACTTAACCTTAAGGCTCAACCTTAAGACTTGACGTTAAGACTTAAGTTTAAGACTTAACCTTAATACTTTACCCTAAGACGTAAGCCAAAAACTTAACCCTAAGACTTAACCCTAAAGACTTAACTATAAGACTTAACCCTAAGTCTTAACCTTAAGACCTAACTTTAATATTCAAACTTAACACTTAACCTTAGGAGTTAACCCTTAGACTTAACCTTATAACTTAACCCTAAGACATAACATTAAGAGGTAACCATAAGACTTAACTGTAAGACTTAACCTGACACTTAACATTAAGACTTAACCCTAAGAAACAATCCTAAAACTTAACCCTAAGGATCAACATAATGACTTCACCTTAAGACTTGATCCTAAGACTTCACCTTAAGACTTATCCCTAAGACATAACCCTAAGACTTAAATTTACGACTTAACCATAAGACTTAACCCTAAGACTTATCCCTAAGACATAACCCTAAGACTTAAATTTAGGACTTAACCACAAGACTTAACCCTAAGACTTAATACTAATACTTAACCTAAGACTTAACCCTGAGACTTAACCTTAAGACTTAACCCTAAGATTTAACCTTAAGACTTAACCCTAAGACTTATCCCTGAGACTTAACCCTAAGACTTATCCCCAAACCTTAACCTTAAGACTTATTATTAAGATTTAAATTTAAGACTGAATCTTAAGACATAATACTAAGGCTTAACCTTAAGACTTATCCCTAAGACTTAACCCTGAGAATTTAATATAAGACTGAACCTTAGGATGTAACCCTAAGACTTAACACTATAACTTAACCGAAGACAACACTAAGACTTAAATTTAAGACTAAACTTTTAGACTTAACCCTAAGACGTAAACTTAAGAATTAAACATAAATCTTAACCCTGACACTTAACCCTAAGACGTATCCCAAAGACTTAAATTTAAGACTTAAACCTAAGACTCAAACCCTAGGACTTAAGATTTAACCTTAAGACTTAACACAAAGATTTAACCCTAAGATTTAGATTTATGAGTTAACCTTAAGACTTAATCCTAAGACTTAACACTAAGACTTAACCTTAAGACATAACCATAACACTTAAATCTAAGACTTAACCTTAACACTTAACCGTAAGACATAACCTTAAGATTTAACGCTAAGACTCAAATTTACGTCTTATCCTTAAGGCTTAACCCTAAGACTTAAATTTAGGTCTTAACCTTAACAGTTAACCCTAAGACTTAACCCTGAGACTTAAACCTAAGACTTAACCCTAAGACATAACCCTGAGACTTAACCTTAAGACTTAACCCTAAGACTAAACCCTAAGACTTAACCTTAAGACTTAACCCTAAGTCTTAACCCTGAGATTAACCGTGAGACTTAACCCAAGGATTTATCCCCAAGACTTAAAATTAAGACTTAAACTTATGACATAACCATAAGAGTTAACCCTGAGATTAAATCTTATGACTTTAACCCTAAGACTTAATATTAATACTTAACCTTAGGACAACACCCTAAGACTTAACCCTAAGACAATAAACCTAAGACGTAACCTTAAATACTTAACTCTAAGTCTTAACCTTAAGACTTAACCCTAAGACATAACTCTAAGACTTAATCTTAAGTCTTAACCTTAAGACCTAACCCTAAGATTTAACCTTAAGACGTGATCTTTAGGACATAACCCTAAGAATTAACGCTAAGACTTAAATTTAATACTTAACCCTAAGATTTAACCCTAAGACTTAATCCTAAGACATAACCCTGAGACTGAAACCTAAGACTTAACCTTAATGCTTAACCCTAAGTCATAACCCTGAGACTTAACATTGAAACTTAGCCTTGAAACTTAACCCTGAGACTTAACCCTAAGCCATATCCCCAAGACTTAACTCTAAGACGTAAACCTAAGACTCAATCCATAAGACTTAACCTTAAGACTTAACCCTAAGTCTCAGCCTTAAGACAGAACCTTACGACTTAACCCTGGGACTTAACCTTGAGACCTTACCTTGAGCCTTAACCCTGAGACTTATCCCTAAGACTTAACCATGAGACTTAACCTTCAGATTTACCGTTAAGTCTTAACTACAAGACTAAACCTTAAAACATAACCTTAAGACTTAACCGTAAGACATAAACCTGAGACTTAACCCTAAGACTTAACTAGAAGACTTAACCCTAAAACTTAACCTTAAGACTTAACCATAAAAATTAAGCCTAAGACTTAACCCTAAAACTTAACCTTAAGGCTCAACCTTAAGACTTGACGTTAAGACTTAAGTTTAAGACTTAACCTTAATACTTTACCCTAAGACGTAAGCCAAAAACTTAACCCTAAGACTTAAGCCTAAAGACTTAACTATAAGACTTAACCCTAAGTCTTAACCTTAAGACCTAACTTTAATATTCAAACTTAACACTTAACCTTAGGAGTTAACCCTTAGACTTAACCTTATAACTTAACCCTAAGACATAACATTAAGAGGTAACCATAAGACTTAACTGTAAGACTTAACCTGACACTTAACATTAAGACTTAACCCTAAGAAACAATCCTAAAACTTAACCCTAAGGATTAACATAATGACTTCACCTTAAGACTTGATCCTAAGACTTCACCTTAAGACTTATCCCTAAGACATAACCCTAAGACTTAAATTTACGACATAACCATAAGACTTAACCCTAAGACTTATCCCTAAGACATAACCCTAAGACTTAAATTTAGGACTTAACCACAAGACTTAACCCTAAGACTTAATACTAATACTTAACCTAAGACTTAACCCTGAGACTTAACCTTAAGACTTAACCCTAAGATTTAACCTTAAGACTTAACCCTAAGACTTATCCCTGAGACTTAACCCTAAGACATATCCCTGAGACTTAACCCTAAGACTTATCCCTGAGACTTAACCTTAAGACTTATTATTAAGATTTAAATTTAAGACTGAATCTTAAGACATAATACTAAGGCTTAACCTTAAGACTTATCCCTAAGACTTAAGCCTGAGAATTTAATATAAGACTGAACCTTAGGATGTAACCCTAAGACTTAACACTATAACTTAACCGAAGACAACACTAAGACTTAAATTTAAGACTAAACTTTTAGACTTAACCCTAAGACGTAAACTTAAGAATTAAACATAAATCTTAACCCTGACACTTAACCCTAAGACGTATCCCAAAGACTTAAATTTAAGACTTAAACCTAAGACTCAAACCCTAGGACTTAAGATTTAACCTTAAGACTTAACACAAAGATTTAACCCTAAGATTTAGATTTATGAGTTAACCTTAAGACTTAATCCTAAGACTTAACACTAAGACTTAACCTTAAGACATAACCATAACACTTAAATCTAAGACTTAACCTTAACACTTAACCGTAAGACATAACCTTAAGATTTAACGCTAAGACTCAAATTTACGTCTTATCCTTAAAGCTTAACCCTAAGACTTAAATTTAGGTCTTAACCTTAACAGTTAACCCTAAGACTTAACCCTGAGACTTAAACCTAAGACTTAACCCTAAGACATAACCCTGAGACTTAACCTTAAGACTTAACCTTAAAACTGAACCCTAGGACTTGAATTTAAGACTTAACCTTAAGACTTATCCCTAAGACTTAACCCTGAGACTTAAACCTAATACTTAATCTTAGAGACTTAACCCTTAGACTTAACCTTAAGACTTAACCCTAACACTTATAATTAAGACTTAACCTTAAGACTTAACCTTGTGACTTAACCTTAAAAACTAAACCTGAGACTTAACCCTAAGACTTAAACTTAAAACTTAACCCTAAGACTTAACCCTATGATTTAAACCTAAGACTTAACTTAAACATAAGACTTAACCCTAAGGCATAACCCTGAGACTTAACCCTACGACTGAACCCTAAGACTAAACCCTAAGACTTAACCTTAAGACTTAACCCTAAGTCTTAACCCTGAGATTAACCGTGAGACTTAACCCAAGGATTTATCCCCAAGACTTAAAATTAAGACTTAAACTTATGACATAACCATAAGAGTTAACCCTGAGATTAAATCTTATGACTTTAACCCTAAGACTTAATATTAATACTTAACCTTAAGACAACACCCTAAGACTTAACCCTAAGACAATAAACCTAAGACGTAACCTTAAATACTTAACTCTAAGTCTTAACCTTAAGACTTAACCCTAAGACATAACTCTAAGACTTAATCTTAAGTCTTAACCTTAAGACCTAACCCTAAGATTTAACCTTAAGACGTGATCTTTAGGACATAACCCTAAGAATTAACCCTAAGACTTAAATTTAATACTTAACCCTAAGACTTAATCCTAAGACATAACCCTGAGACTGAAACCTAAGACTTAACCTTAATGCTTAACCCTAAGTCATAACCCTGAGACTTAACATTGAAACTTAGCCTTGAAACTTAACCCTGAGACTTAACCCTAAGCCATATCCCCAAGACTTAACTCTAAGACGTAAACCTAAGACTCAATCCATAAGACTTAACCTTAAGACTTAACCCTAAGTCTCAGCCTTAAGACAGAACCTTACGACTTAACCCTGGGACTTAACCTTGAGACCTTACCTTGAGCCTTAACCCTGAGACTTATCCCTAAGACTTAACCATGAGACTTAACCTTCAGATTTACCGTTAAGTCTTAACTACAAGACTAAACCTTAAAACATAACCTTAAGACTTAACCGTAAGACATAAACCTGAGACTTAACCCTAAGACTTAACTAGAAGACTTAACCCTAAAACTTAACCTTAAGACTTAACCATAAAAATTAAGCCTAAGACTTAACCCTAAAACTTAACCTTAAGGCTCAACCTTAAGACTTGACGTTAAGACTTAAGTTTAAGACTTAACCTTAATACTTTACCCTAAGACGTAAGCCAAAAACTTAACCCTAAGACTTAACCCTAAAGACTTAACTATAAGACTTAACCCTAAGTCTTAACCTTAAGACCTAACTTTAATATTCAAACTTAACACTTAACCTTAGGAGTTAACCCTTAGACTTAACCTTATAACTTAACCCTAAGACATAACATTAAGAGGTAACCATAAGACTTAACTGTAAGACTTAACCTGACACTTAACATTAAGACTTAACCCTAAGAAACAATCCTAAAACTTAACCCTAAGGATTAACATAATGACTTCACCTTAAGACTTGATCCTAAGACTTCACCTTAAGACTTATCCCTAAGACATAACCCTAAGACTTAAATTTACGACATAACCATAAGACTTAACCCTAAGACTTATCCCTAAGACATAACCCTAAGACTTAAATTTAGGACTTAACCACAAGACTTAACCCTAAGACTTAATACTAATACTTAACCTAAGACTTAACCCTGAGACTTAACCTTAAGACTTAACCCTAAGATTTAACCTTAAGACTTAACCCTAAGACTTATCCCTGAGACTTAACCCTAAGACTTATCCCCAAACCTTAACCTTAAGACTTATTATTAAGATTTAAATTTAAGACTGAATCTTAAGACATAATACTAAGGCTTAACCTTAAGACTTATCCCTAAGACTTAACCCTGAGAATTTAATATAAGACTGAACCTTAGGATGTAACCCTAAGACTTAACACTATAACTTAACCGAAGACAACACTAAGACTTAAATTTAAGACTAAACTTTTAGACTTAACCCTAAGACGTAAACTTAAGAATTAAACATAAATCTTAACCCTGACACTTAACCCTAAGACGTATCCCAAAGACTTAAATTTAAGACTTAAACCTAAGACTCAAACCCTAGGACTTAAGATTTAACCTTAAGACTTAACACAAAGATTTAACCCTAAGATTTAGATTTATGAGTTAACCTTAAGACTTAATCCTAAGACTTAACACTAAGACTTAACCTTAAGACATAACCATAACACTTAAATCTAAGACTTAACCTTAACACTTAACCGTAAGACATAAACTTAAGATTTAACGCTAAGACTCAAATTTACGTCTTATCCTTAAGGCTTAACCCTAAGACTTAAATTTAGGTCTTAACCTTAACAGTTAACCCTAAGACTTAACCCTGAGACTTAAACCTAAGACTTAACCCTAAGACATAACCCTGAGACTTAACCTTAAGACTTAACCTTAAAACTTAACCCTAGGACTTGAATTTAAGACTTAACCTTAAGACTTATCCCTAAGACTTAACCCTGAGACTTAAACCTAATACTTAATCTTAGAGACTTAACCCTTAGACTTAACCTTAAGACTTAACCCTAACACTTATAATTAAGACTTAACCTTAAGACTTAACCTTGTGACTTAACCTTAAAAACTAAACCTGAGACTTAACCCTAAGACTTAAACTTAAAACTTAACCCTAAGACTTAACCCTATGATTTAAACCTAAGACTTAACTTAAACATAAGACTTAACCCTAAGGCATAACCCTGAGACTTAACCCTACGACTGAACCCTAAGACTAAACCCTAAGACTTAACCTTAAGACTTAACCCTAAGTCTTAACCCTGAGATTAACCGTGAGACTTAACCCAAGGATTTATCCCCAAGACTTAAAATTAAGACTTAAACTTATGACATAACCATAAGAGTTAACCCTGAGATTAAATCTTATGACTTTAACCCTAAGACTTAATATTAATACTTAACCTTAGGACAACACCCTAAGACTTAACCCTAAGACAATAAACCTAAGACGTAACCTTAAATACTTAACTCTAAGTCTTAACCTTAAGACTTAACCCTAAGACATAACTCTAAGACTTAATCTTAAGTCTTAACCTTAAGACCTAACCCTAAGATTTAACCTTAAGACGTGATCTTTAGGACATAACCCTAAGAATTAACCCTAAGACTTAAATTTAATACTTAACCCTAAGACTTAACCCTAAGACTTAATCCTAAGACATAACCCTGAGACTGAAACCTAAGACTTAACCTTAATGCTTAACCCTAAGTCATAACCCTGAGACTTAACATTGAAACTTAGCCTTGAAACTTAACCCTGAGACTTAACCCTAAGCCATATCCCCAAGACTTAACTCTAAGACGTAAACCTAAGACTCAATCCATAAGACTTAACCTTAAGACTTAACCCTAAGTCTCAGCCTTAAGACAGAACCTTACGACTTAACCCTGGGACTTAACCTTGAGACCTTACCTTGAGCCTTAACCCTGAGACTTATCCCTAAGACTTAACCATGAGACTTAACCTTCAGATTTACCGTTAAGTCTTAACTACAAGACTAAACCTTAAAACATAACCTTAAGACTTAACCGTAAGACATAAACCTGAGACTTAACCCTAAGACTTAACTAGAAGACTTAACCCTAAAACTTAACCTTAAGACTTAACCATAAAAATTAAGCCTAAGACTTAACCCTAAAACTTAACCTTAAGGCTCAACCTTAAGACTTGACGTTAAGACTTAAGTTTAAGACTTAACCTTAATACTTTACCCTAAGACGTAAGCCAAAAACTTAACCCTAAGACTTAAGCCTAAAGACTTAACTATAAGAATTAACCCTAAGTCTTAACCTTAAGACCTAACTTTAATATTCAAACTTAACACTTAACCTTAGGAGTTAACCCTTAGACTTAACCTTATAACTTAACCCTAAGACATAACATTAAGAGGTAACCATAAGACTTAACTGTAAGACTTAACCTGACACTTAACATTAAGACTTAACCCTAAGAAACAATCCTAAAACTTAACCCTAAGGATTAACATAATGACTTCACCTTAAGACTTGATCCTAAGACTTCACCTTAAGACTTATCCCTAAGACATAACCCTAAGACTTAAATTTACGACATAACCATAAGACTTAACCCTAAGACTTATCCCTAAGACATAACCCTAAGACTTAAATTTAGGACTTAACCACAAGACTTAACCCTAAGACTTAATACTAATACTTAACCTAAGACTTAACCCTGAGACTTAACCTTAAGACTTAACCCTAAGATTTAACCTTAAGACTTAACCCTAAGACTTATCCCTGAGACTTAACCCTAAGACTTATCCCTGAGACTTAACCCTAAGACTTATCCCCAAACCTTAACCTTAAGACTTATTATTAAGATTTAAATTTAAGACTGAATCTTAAGACATAATACTAAGGCTTAACCTTAAGACTTATCCCTAAGACTTAAGCCTGAGAATTTAATATAAGACTGAACCTTAGGATGTAACCCTAAGACTTAACACTATAACTTAACCGAAGACAACACTAAGACTTAAATTTAAGACTAAACTTTTAGACTTAACCCTAAGACGTAAACTTAAGAATTAAACATAAATCTTAACCCTGACACTTAACCCTAAGACGTATCCCAAAGACTTAAATTTAAGACTTAAACCTAAGACTCAAACCCTAGGACTTAAGATTTAACCTTAAGACTTAACACAAAGATTTAACCCTAAGATTTAGATTTATGAGTTAACCTTAAGACTTAATCCTAAGACTTAACACTAAGACTTAACCTTAAGACATAACCATAACACTTAAATCTAAGACTTAACCTTAACACTTAACCGTAAGACATAACCTTAAGATTTAACGCTAAGACTCAAATTTACGTCTTATCCTTAAGGCTTAACCCTAAGACTTAAATTTAGGTCTTAACCTTAACAGTTAACCCTAAGACTTAACCCTGAGACTTAAACCTAAGACTTAACCCTAAGACATAACCCTGAGACTTAACCTTAAGACTTAACCTTAAAACTGAACCCTAGGACTTGAATTTAAGACTTAACCTTAAGACTTATCCCTAAGACTTAACCCTGAGACTTAAACCTAATACTTAATCTTAGAGACTTAACCCTTAGACTTAACCTTAAGACTTAACCCTAACACTTATAATTAAGACTTAACCTTAAGACTTAACCTTGTGACTTAACCTTAAAAACTAAACCTGAGACTTAACCCTAAGACTTAAACTTAAAACTTAACCCTAAGACTTAACCCTATGATTTAAACCTAAGACTTAACTTAAACATAAGACTTAACCCTAAGGCATAACCCTGAGACTTAACCCTACGACTGAACCCTAAGACTAAACCCTAAGACTTAACCTTAAGACTTAACCCTAAGTCTTAACCCTGAGATTAACCGTGAGACTTAACCCAAGGATTTATCCCCAAGACTTAAAATTAAGACTTAAACTTATGACATAACCATAAGAGTTAACCCTGAGATTAAATCTTATGACTTTAACCCTAAGACTTAATATCAATACTTAACCTTAAGACAACACCCTAAGACTTAACCCTAAGACAATAAACCTAAGACGTAACCTTAAATACTTAACTCTAAGTCTTAACCTTAAGACTTAACCCTAAGACATAACTCTAAGACTTAATCTTAAGTCTTAACCTTAAGACCTAACCCTAAGATTTAACCTTAAGACGTGATCTTTAGGACATAACCCTAAGAATTAACCCTAAGACTTAAATTTAATACTTAACCCTAAGACTTAACCCTAAGACTTAATCCTAAGACATAACCCTGAGACTGAAACCTAAGACTTAACCTTAATGCTTAACCCTAAGTCATAACCCTGAGACTTAACATTGAAACTTAGCCTTGAAACTTAACCCTGAGACTTAACCCTAAGCCATATCCCCAAGACTTAACTCTAAGACGTAAACCTAAGACTCAATCCATAAGACTTAACCTTAAGACTTAACCCTAAGTCTCAGCCTTAAGACAGAACCTTACGACTTAACCCTGGGACTTAACCTTGAGACCTTACCTTGAGCCTTAACCCTGAGACTTATCCCTAAGACTTAACCATGAGACTTAACCTTCAGATTTACCGTTAAGTCTTAACTACAAGACTAAACCTTAAAACATAACCTTAAGACTTAACCGTAAGACATAAACCTGAGACTTAACCCTAAGACTTAACTAGAAGACTTAACCCTAAAACTTAACCTTAAGACTTAACCATAAAAATTAAGCCTAAGACTTAACCCTAAAACTTAACCTTAAGGCTCAACCTTAAGACTTGACGTTAAGACTTAAGTTTAAGACTTAACCTTAATACTTTACCCTAAGACGTAAGCCAAAAACTTAACCCTAAGACTTAAGCCTAAAGACTTAACTATAAGACTTAACCCTAAGTCTTAACCTTAAGACCTAACTTTAATATTCAAACTTAACACTTAACCTTAGGAGTTAACCCTTAGACTTAACCTTATAACTTAACCCTAAGACATAACATTAAGAGGTAACCATAAGACTTAACTGTAAGACTTAACCTGACACTTAACATTAAGACTTAACCCTAAGAAACAATCCTAAAACTTAACCCTAAGGATTAACATAATGACTTCACCTTAAGACTTGATCCTAAGACTTCACCTTAAGACTTATCCCTAAGACTTAAATTTACGACTTAACCATAAGACTTAACCCTAAGACTTATCCCTAAGACATAACCCTAAGACTTAAATTTAGGACTTAACCACAAGACTTAACCCTAAGACTTAATACTAATACTTAACCTAAGACTTAACCCTGAGACTTAACCTTAAGACTTAACCCTAAGATTTAACCTTAAGACTTAACCCTAAGACTTATCCCTGAGACTTAACCCTAAGACTTATCCCTGAGACTTAACCCTAAGACTTATCCCCAAACCTTAACCTTAAGACTTATTATTAAGATTTAAATTTAAGACTGAATCTTAAGACATAATACTAAGGCTTAACCTTAAGACTTATCCCTAAGACTTAAGCCTGAGAATTTAATATAAGACTGAACCTTAGGATGTAACCCTAAGACTTAACACTATAACTTAACCGAAGACAACACTAAGACTTAAATTTAAGACTAAACTTTTAGACTTAACCCTAAGACGTAAACTTAAGAATTAAACATAAATCTTAACCCTGACACTTAACCCTAAGACGTATCCCAAAGACTTAAATTTAAGACTTAAACCTAAGACTCAAACCCTAGGACTTAAGATTTAACCTTAAGACTTAACACAAAGATTTAACCCTAAGATTTAGATTTATGAGTTAACCTTAAGACTTAATCCTAAGACTTAACACTAAGACTTAACCTTAAGACATAACCATAACACTTAAATCTAAGACTTAACCTTAACACTTAACCGTAAGACATAAACTTAAGATTTAACGCTAAGACTCAAATTTACGTCTTATCCTTAAGGCTTAACCCTAAGACTTAAATTTAGGTCTTAACCTTAACAGTTAACCCTAAGACTTAACCCTGAGACTTAAACCTAAGACTTAACCCTAAGACATAACCCTGAGACTTAACCTTAAGACTTAACCTTAAAACTTAACCCTAGGACTTGAATTTAAGACTTAACCTTAAGACTTATCCCTAAGACTTAACCCTGAGACTTAAACCTAATACTTAATCTTAGAGACTTAACCCTTAGACTTAACCTTAAGACTTAACCCTAACACTTATAATTAAGACTTAACCTTAAGACTTAACCTTGTGACTTAACCTTAAAAACTAAACCTGAGACTTAACCCTAAGACTTAAACTTAAAACTTAACCCTAAGACTTAACCCTATGATTTAAACCTAAGACTTAACTTAAACATAAGACTTAACCCTAAGGCATAACCCTGAGACTTAACCCTACGACTGAACCCTAAGACTAAACCCTAAGACTTAACCTTAAGACTTAACCCTAAGTCTTAACCCTGAGATTAACCGTGAGACTTAACCCAAGGATTTATCCCCAAGACTTAAAATTAAGACTTAAACTTATGACATAACCATAAGAGTTAACCCTGAGATTAAATCTTATGACTTTAACCCTAAGACTTAATATCAATACTTAACCTTAAGACAACACCCTAAGACTTAACCCTAAGACAATAAACCTAAGACGTAACCTTAAATACTTAACTCTAAGTCTTAACCTTAAGACTTAACCCTAAGACATAACTCTAAGACTTAATCTTAAGTCTTAACCTTAAGACCTAACCCTAAGATTTAACCTTAAGACGTGATCTTTAGGACATAACCCTAAGAATTAACCCTAAGACTTAAATTTAATACTTAACCCTAAGACTTAACCCTAAGACTTAATCCTAAGGCATAACCCTGAGACTGAAACCTAAGACTTAACCTTAATGCTTAACCCTAAGTCATAACCCTGAGACTGAACATTGAAACTTAGCCTTGAAACTTAACCCTGAGACTTAACCCTAAGCCATATCCCCAAGACTTAACTCTAAGACGTAAACCTAAGACTCAATCCATAAGACTTAACCTTAAGACTTAACCCTAAGTCTCAGCCTTAAGACAGAACCTTACGACTTAACCCTGGGACTTAACCTTGAGACCTTACCTTGAGCCTTAACCCTGAGACTTATCCCTAAGACTTAACCATGAGACTTAACCTTCAGATTTACCGTTAAGTCTTAACTACAAGACTAAACCTTAAAACATAACCTTAAGACTTAACCGTAAGACATAAACCTGAGACTTAACCCTAAGACTTAACTAGAAGACTTAACCCTAAAACTTAACCTTAAGACTTAACCATAAAAATTAAGCCTAAGACTTAACCCTAAAACTTAACCTTAAGGCTCAACCTTAAGACTTGACGTTAAGACTTAAGTTTAAGACTTAACCTTAATACTTTACCCTAAGACGTAAGCCAAAAACTTAACCCTAAGACTTAACCCTAAAGACTTAACTATAAGACTTAACCCTAAGTCTTAACCTTAAGACCTAACTTTAATATTCAAACTTAACACTTAACCTTAGGAGTTAACCCTTAGACTTAACCTTATAACTTAACCCTAAGACATAACATTAAGAGGTAACCATAAGACTTAACTGTAAGACTTAACCTGACACTTAACATTAAGACTTAACCCTAAGAAACAATCCTAAAACTTAACCCTAAGGATTAACATAATGACTTCACCTTAAGACTTGATCCTAAGACTTCACCTTAAGACTTATCCCTAAGACATAACCCTAAGACTTAAATTTACGACTTAACCATAAGACTTAACCCTAAGACTTATCCCTAAGACATAACCCTAAGACTTAAATTTAGGACTTAACCACAAGACTTAACCCTAAGACTTAATACTAATACTTAACCTAAGACTTAACCCTGAGACTTAACCTTAAGACTTAACCCTAAGATTTAACCTTAAGACTTAACCCTAAGACTTATCCCTGAGACTTAACCCTAAGACATATCCCTGAGACTTAACCCTAAGACTTATCCCTGAGACTTAACCTTAAGACTTATTATTAAGATTTAAATTTAAGACTGAATCTTAAGACATAATACTAAGGCTTAACCTTAAGACTTATCCCTAAGACTTAAGCCTGAGAATTTAATATAAGACTGAACCTTAGGATGTAACCCTAAGACTTAACACTATAACTTAACCGAAGACAACACTAAGACTTAAATTTAAGACTAAACTTTTAGACTTAACCCTAAGACGTAAACTTAAGAATTAAACATAAATCTTAACCCTGACACTTAACCCTAAGACGTATCCCAAAGACTTAAATTTAAGACTTAAACCTAAGACTCAAACCCTAGGACTTAAGATTTAACCTTAAGACTTAACACAAAGATTTAACCCTAAGATTTAGATTTATGAGTTAACCTTAAGACTTAATCCTAAGACTTAACACTAAGACTTAACCTTAAGACATAACCATAACACTTAAATCTAAGACTTAACCTTAACACTTAACCGTAAGACATAACCTTAAGATTTAACGCTAAGACTCAAATTTACGTCTTATCCTTAAAGCTTAACCCTAAGACTTAAATTTAGGTCTTAACCTTAACAGTTAACCCTAAGACTTAACCCTGAGACTTAAACCTAAGACTTAACCCTAAGACATAACCCTGAGACTTAACCTTAAGACTTAACCTTAAAACTGAACCCTAGGACTTGAATTTAAGACTTAACCTTAAGACTTATCCCTAAGACTTAACCCTGAGACTTAAACCTAATACTTAATCTTAGAGACTTAACCCTTAGACTTAACCTTAAGACTTAACCCTAACACTTATAATTAAGACTTAACCTTAAGACTCTAACCTTGTGACTTAACCTTAAAAACTAAACCTGAGACTTAACCCTAAGACTTAAACTTAAAACTTAACCCTAAGACTTAACCCTATGATTTAAACCTAAGACTTAACTTAAACATAAGACTTAACCCTAAGGCATAACCCTGAGACTTAACCCTACGACTGAACCCTAAGACTAAACCCTAAGACTTAACCTTAAGACTTAACCCTAAGTCTTAACCCTGAGATTAACCGTGAGACTTAACCCAAGGATTTATCCCCAAGACTTAAAATTAAGACTTAAACTTATGACATAACCATAAGAGTTAACCCTGAGATTAAATCTTATGACTTTAACCCTAAGACTTAATATTAATACTTAACCTTAAGACAACACCCTAAGACTTAACCCTAAGACAATAAACCTAAGACGTAACCTTAAATACTTAACTCTAAGTCTTAACCTTAAGACTTAACCCTAAGACATAACTCTAAGACTTAATCTTAAGTCTTAACCTTAAGACCTAACCCTAAGATTTAACCTTAAGACGTGATCTTTAGGACATAACCCTAAGAATTAACCCTAAGACTTAAATTTAATACTTAACCCTAAGACTTAATCCTAAGACATAACCCTGAGACTGAAACCTAAGACTTAACCTTAATGCTTAACCCTAAGTCATAACCCTGAGACTTAACATTGAAACTTAGCCTTGAAACTTAACCCTGAGACTTAACCCTAAGCCATATCCCCAAGACTTAACTCTAAGACGTAAACCTAAGACTCAATCCATAAGACTTAACCTTAAGACTTAACCCTAAGTCTCAGCCTTAAGACAGAACCTTACGACTTAACCCTGGGACTTAACCTTGAGACCTTACCTTGAGCCTTAACCCTGAGACTTATCCCTAAGACTTAACCATGAGACTTAACCTTCAGATTTACCGTTAAGTCTTAACTACAAGACTAAACCTTAAAACATAACCTTAAGACTTAACCGTAAGACATAAACCTGAGACTTAACCCTAAGACTTAACTAGAAGACTTAACCCTAAAACTTAACCTTAAGACTTAACCATAAAAATTAAGCCTAAGACTTAACCCTAAAACTTAACCTTAAGGCTCAACCTTAAGACTTGACGTTAAGACTTAAGTTTAAGACTTAACCTTAATACTTTACCCTAAGACGTAAGCCAAAAACTTAACCCTAAGACTTAACCCTAAAGACTTAACTATAAGACTTAACCCTAAGTCTTAACCTTAAGACCTAACTTTAATATTCAAACTTAACACTTAACCTTAGGAGTTAACCCTTAGACTTAACCTTATAACTTAACCCTAAGACATAACATTAAGAGGTAACCATAAGACTTAACTGTAAGACTTAACCTGACACTTAACATTAAGACTTAACCCTAAGAAACAATCCTAAAACTTAACCCTAAGGATTAACATAATGACTTCACCTTAAGACTTGATCCTAAGACTTCACCTTAAGACTTATCCCTAAGACATAACCCTAAGACTTAAATTTACGACTTAACCATAAGACTTAACCCTAAGACTTATCCCTAAGACATAACCCTAAGACTTAAATTTAGGACTTAACCACAAGACTTAACCCTAAGACTTAATACTAATACTTAACCTAAGACTTAACCCTGAGACTTAACCTTAAGACTTAACCCTAAGATTTAACCTTAAGACTTAACCCTAAGACTTATCCCTGAGACTTAACCCTAAGACTTATCCCCAAACCTTAACCTTAAGACTTATTATTAAGATTTAAATTTAAGACTGAATCTTAAGACATAATACTAAGGCTTAACCTTAAGACTTATCCCTAAGACTTAACCCTGAGAATTTAATATAAGACTGAACCTTAGGATGTAACCCTAAGACTTAACACTATAACTTAACCGAAGACAACACTAAGACTTAAATTTAAGACTAAACTTTTAGACTTAACCCTAAGACGTAAACTTAAGAATTAAACATAAATCTTAACCCTGACACTTAACCCTAAGACGTATCCCAAAGACTTAAATTTAAGACTTAAACCTAAGACTCAAACCCTAGGACTTAAGATTTAACCTTAAGACTTAACACAAAGATTTAACCCTAAGATTTAGATTTATGAGTTAACCTTAAGACTTAATCCTAAGACTTAACACTAAGACTTAACCTTAAGACATAACCATAACACTTAAATCTAAGACTTAACCTTAACACTTAACCGTAAGACATAACCTTAAGATTTAACGCTAAGACTCAAATTTACGTCTTATCCTTAAGGCTTAACCCTAAGACTTAAATTTAGGTCTTAACCTTAACAGTTAACCCTAAGACTTAACCCTGAGACTTAAACCTAAGACTTAACCCTAAGACATAACCCTGAGACTTAACCTTAAGACTTAACCCTAAGACTAAACCCTAAGACTTAACCTTAAGACTTAACCCTAAGTCTTAACCCTGAGATTAACCGTGAGACTTAACCCAAGGATTTATCCCCAAGACTTAAAATTAAGACTTAAACTTATGACATAACCATAAGAGTTAACCCTGAGATTAAATCTTATGACTTTAACCCTAAGACTTAATATTAATACTTAACCTTAGGACAACACCCTAAGACTTAACCCTAAGACAATAAACCTAAGACGTAACCTTAAATACTTAACTCTAAGTCTTAACCTTAAGACTTAACCCTAAGACATAACTCTAAGACTTAATCTTAAGTCTTAACCTTAAGACCTAACCCTAAGATTTAACCTTAAGACGTGATCTTTAGGACATAACCCTAAGAATTAACCCTAAGACTTAAATTTAATACTTAACCCTAAGACTTAACCCTAAGACTTAATCCTAAGACATAACCCTGAGACTGAAACCTAAGACTTAACCTTAATGCTTAACCCTAAGTCATAACCCTGAGACTTAACATTGAAACTTAGCCTTGAAACTTAACCCTGAGACTTAACCCTAAGCCATATCCCCAAGACTTAACTCTAAGACGTAAACCTAAGACTCAATCCATAAGACTTAACCTTAAGACTTAACCCTAAGTCTCAGCCTTAAGACAGAACCTTACGACTTAACCCTGGGACTTAACCTTGAGACCTTACCTTGAGCCTTAACCCTGAGACTTATCCCTAAGACTTAACCATGAGACTTAACCTTCAGATTTACCGTTAAGTCTTAACTACAAGACTAAACCTTAAAACATAACCTTAAGACTTAACCGTAAGACATAAACCTGAGACTTAACCCTAAGACTTAACTAGAAGACTTAACCCTAAAACTTAACCTTAAGACTTAACCATAAAAATTAAGCCTAAGACTTAACCCTAAAACTTAACCTTAAGGCTCAACCTTAAGACTTGACGTTAAGACTTAAGTTTAAGACTTTACCCTAAGACGTAAGCCAAAAACTTAACCCTAAGACTTAACCCTAAAGACTTAACTATAAGACTTAACCCTAAGTCTTAACCTTAAGACCTAACTTTAATATTCAAACTTAACACTTAACCTTAGGAGTTAACCCTTAGACTTAACCTTATAACTTAACCCTAAGACATAACATTAAGAGGTAACCATAAGGCTTAACTGTAAGACTTAACCTGACACTTAACATTAAGACTTAACCCTAAGAAACAATCCTAAAACTTAACCCTAAGGATTAACATAATGACTTCACTTTAAGACTTGATCCTAAGACTTCACCTTAAGACTTATCCCTAAGACATAACCCTAAGACTTAAATTTACGACTTAACCATAAGACTTAACCCTAAGACTTATCCCTAAGACATAACCCTAAGACTTAAATTTAGGACTTAACCACAAGACTTAACCCTAAGACTTAATACTAATACTTAACCTAAGACTTAACCCTGAGACTTAACCTTAAGACTTAACCCTAAGATTTAACCTTAAGACTTAACCCTAAGACTTATCCCTGAGACTTAACCCTAAGACTTATCCCTGAGACTTAACCCTAAGACTTATCCCCAAACCTTAACCTTAAGACTTATTATTAAGATTTAAATTTAAGACTGAATCTTAAGACATAATACTAAGGCTTAACCTTAAGACTTATCCCTAAGACTTAACCCTGAGAATTTAATATAAGACTGAACCTTAGGATGTAACCCTAAGACTTAACACTATAACTTAACCGAAGACAACACTAAGACTTAAATTTAAGACTAAACTTTTAGACTTAACCCTAAGACGTAAACTTAAGAATTAAACATAAATCTTAACCCTGACACTTAACCCTAAGACGTATCCCAAAGACTTAAATTTAAGACTTAAACCTAAGACTCAAACCCTAGGACTTAAGATTTAACCTTAAGACTTAACACAAAGATTTAACCCTAAGATTTAGATTTATGAGTTAACCTTAAGACTTAATCCTAAGACTTAACACTAAGACTTAACCTTAAGACATAACCATAACACTTAAATCTAAGACTTAACCTTAACACTTAACCGTAAGACATAACCTTAAGATTTAACGCTAAGACTCAAATTTACGTCTTATCCTTAAGGCTTAACCCTAAGACTTAAATTTAGGTCTTAACCTTAACAGTTAACCCTAAGACTTAACCCTGAGACTTAACCCTAAGACATAACCCTGAGACTTAACCTTAAGACTTAACCTTAAAACTTAACCCTAGGACTTGAATTTAAGACTTAACCTTAAGACTTATCCCTAAGACTTAACCCTGAGACTTAAACCTAATACTTAATCTTAGAGACTTAACCCTTAGACTTAACCTTAAGACTTAACCCTAACACTTATAATTAAGACTTAACCTTAAGACTTAACCTTGTGACTTAACCTTAAAAACTAAACCTGAGACTTAAACTTAAAACTTAACCCTAAGACTTAACCCTATGATTTAAACCTAAGACTTAACTTAAACATAAGACTTAACCCTAAGGCATAACCCTGAGACTTAACCCTACGACTGAACCCTAAGACTAAACCCTAAGACTTAACCTTAAGACTTAACCCTAAGTCTTAACCCTGAGATTAACCGTGAGACTTAACCCAAGGATTTATCCCCAAGACTTAAAATTAAGACTTAAACTTATGACATAACCATAAGAGTTAACCCTGAGATTAAATCTTATGACTTTAACCCTAAGACTTAATATTAATACTTAACCTTAGGACAACACCCTAAGACTTAACCCTAAGACAATAAACCTAAGACGTAACCTTAAATACTTAACTCTAAGTCTTAACCTTAAGACTTAACCCTAAGACATAACTCTAAGACTTAATCTTAAGTCTTAACCTTAAGACCTAACCCTAAGATTTAACCTTAAGACGTGATCTTTAGGACATAACCCTAAGAATTAACCCTAAGACTTAAATTTAATACTTAACCCTAAGACTTAACCCTAAGACTTAATCCTAAGACATAACCCTGAGACTGAAACCTAAGACTTAACCTTAATGCTTAACCCTAAGTCATAACCCTGAGACTTAACATTGAAACTTAGCCTTGAAACTTAACCCTGAGACTTAACCCTAAGCCATATCCCCAAGACTTAACTCTAAGACGTAAACCTAAGACTCAATCCATAAGACTTAACCTTAAGACTTAACCCTAAGTCTCAGCCTTAAGACAGAACCTTACGACTTAACCCTGGGACTTAACCTTGAGACCTTACCTTGAGCCTTAACCCTGAGACTTATCCCTAAGACTTAACCATGAGACTTAACCTTCAGATTTACCGTTAAGTCTTAACTACAAGACTAAACCTTAAAACATAACCTTAAGACTTAACCGTAAGACATAAACCTGAGACTTAACCCTAAGACTTAACTAGAAGACTTAACCCTAAAACTTAACCTTAAGACTTAACCATAAAAATTAAGCCTAAGACTTAACCCTAAAACTTAACCTTAAGGCTCAACCTTAAGACTTGACGTTAAGACTTAAGTTTAAGACTTAACCTTAATACTTTACCCTAAGACGTAAGCCAAAAACTTAACCCTAAGACTTAACCCTAAAGACTTAACTATAAGACTTAACCCTAAGTCTTAACCTTAAGACCTAACTTTAATATTCAAACTTAACACTTAACCTTAGGAGTTAACCCTTAGACTTAACCTTATAACTTAACCCTAAGACATAACATTAAGAGGTAACCATAAGACTTAACTGTAAGACTTAACCTGACACTTAACATTAAGACTTAACCCTAAGAAACAATCCTAAAACTTAACCCTAAGGATTAACATAATGACTTCACCTTAAGACTTGATCCTAAGACTTCACCTTAAGACTTATCCCTAAGACATAACCCTAAGACTTAAATTTACGACATAACCATAAGACTTAACCCTAAGACTTATCCCTAAGACATAACCCTAAGACTTAAATTTAGGACTTAACCACAAGACTTAACCCTAAGACTTAATACTAATACTTAACCTAAGACTTAACCCTGAGACTTAACCTTAAGACTTAACCCTAAGATTTAACCTTAAGACTTAACCCTAAGACTTATCCCTGAGACTTAACCCTAAGACTTATCCCTGAGACTTAACCCTAAGACTTATCCCCAAACCTTAACCTTAAGACTTATTATTAAGATTTAAATTTAAGACTGAATCTTAAGACATAATACTAAGGCTTAACCTTAAGACTTATCCCTAAGACTTAACCCTGAGAATTTAATATAAGACTGAACCTTAGGATGTAACCCTAAGACTTAACACTATAACTTAACCGAAGACAACACTAAGACTTAAATTTAAGACTAAACTTTTAGACTTAACCCTAAGACGTAAACTTAAGAATTAAACATAAATCTTAACCCTGACACTTAACCCTAAGACGTATCCCAAAGACTTAAATTTAAGACTTAAACCTAAGACTCAAACCCTAGGACTTAAGATTTAACCTTAAGACTTAACACAAAGATTTAACCCTAAGATTTAGATTTATGAGTTAACCTTAAGACTTAATCCTAAGACTTAACACTAAGACTTAACCTTAAGACATAACCATAACACTTAAATCTAAGACTTAACCTTAACACTTAACCGTAAGACATAAACTTAAGATTTAACGCTAAGACTCAAATTTACGTCTTATCCTTAAGGCTTAACCCTAAGACTTAAATTTAGGTCTTAACCTTAACAGTTAACCCTAAGACTTAACCCTGAGACTTAAACCTAAGACTTAACCCTAAGACATAACCCTGAGACTTAACCTTAAGACTTAACCTTAAAACTTAACCCTAGGACTTGAATTTAAGACTTAACCTTAAGACTTATCCCTAAGACTTAACCCTGAGACTTAAACCTAATACTTAATCTTAGAGACTTAACCCTTAGACTTAACCTTAAGACTTAACCCTAACACTTATAATTAAGACTTAACCTTAAGACTTAACCTTGTGACTTAACCTTAAAAACTAAACCTGAGACTTAACCCTAAGACTTAAACTTAAAACTTAACCCTAAGACTTAACCCTATGATTTAAACCTAAGACTTAACTTAAACATAAGACTTAACCCTAAGGCATAACCCTGAGACTTAACCCTACGACTGAACCCTAAGACTAAACCCTAAGACTTAACCTTAAGACTTAACCCTAAGTCTTAACCCTGAGATTAACCGTGAGACTTAACCCAAGGATTTATCCCCAAGACTTAAAATTAAGACTTAAACTTATGACATAACCATAAGAGTTAACCCTGAGATTAAATCTTATGACTTTAACCCTAAGACTTAATATTAATACTTAACCTTAGGACAACACCCTAAGACTTAACCCTAAGACAATAAACCTAAGACGTAACCTTAAATACTTAACTCTAAGTCTTAACCTTAAGACTTAACCCTAAGACATAACTCTAAGACTTAATCTTAAGTCTTAACCTTAAGACCTAACCCTAAGATTTAACCTTAAGACGTGATCTTTAGGACATAACCCTAAGAATTAACCCTAAGACTTAAATTTAATACTTAACCCTAAGACTTAACCCTAAGACTTAATCCTAAGACATAACCCTGAGACTGAAACCTAAGACTTAACCTTAATGCTTAACCCTAAGTCATAACCCTGAGACTTAACATTGAAACTTAGCCTTGAAACTTAACCCTGAGACTTAACCCTAAGCCATATCCCCAAGACTTAACTCTAAGACGTAAACCTAAGACTCAATCCATAAGACTTAACCTTAAGACTTAACCCTAAGTCTCAGCCTTAAGACAGAACCTTACGACTTAACCCTGGGACTTAACCTTGAGACCTTACCTTGAGCCTTAACCCTGAGACTTATCCCTAAGACTTAACCATGAGACTTAACCTTCAGATTTACCGTTAAGTCTTAACTACAAGACTAAACCTTAAAACATAACCTTAAGACTTAACCGTAAGACATAAACCTGATACTTAACCCTAAGACTTAACTAGAAGACTTAACCCTAAAACTTAACCTTAAGACTTAACCATAAAAATTAAGCCTAAGACTTAACCCTAAAACTTAACCTTAAGGCTCAACCTTAAGACTTGACGTTAAGACTTAAGTTTAAGACTTAACCTTAATACTTTACCCTAAGACGTAAGCCAAAAACTTAACCCTAAGACTTAACCCTAAAGACTTAACTATAAGACTTAACCCTAAGTCTTAACCTTAAGACCTAACTTTAATATTCAAACTTAACACTTAACCTTAGGAGTTAACCCTTAGACTTAACCTTATAACTTAACCCTAAGACATAACATTAAGAGGTAACCATAAGACTTAACTGTAAGACTTAACCTGACACTTAACATTAAGACTTAACCCTAAGAAACAATCCTAAAACTTAACCCTAAGGATTAACATAATGACTTCACCTTAAGACTTGATCCTAAGACTTCACCTTAAGACTTATCCCTAAGACATAACCCTAAGACTTAAATTTACGACATAACCATAAGACTTAACCCTAAGACTTATCCCTAAGACATAACCCTAAGACTTAAATTTAGGACTTAACCACAAGACTTAACCCTAAGACTTAATACTAATACTTAACCTAAGACTTAACCCTGAGACTTAACCTTAAGACTTAACCCTAAGATTTAACCTTAAGACTTAACCCTAAGACTTATCCCTGAGACTTAACCCTAAGACTTATCCCTGAGACTTAACCCTAAGACTTATCCCCAAACCTTAACCTTAAGACTTATTATTAAGATTTAAATTTAAGACTGAATCTTAAGACATAATACTAAGGCTTAACCTTAAGACTTATCCCTAAGACTTAACCCTGAGAATTTAATATAAGACTGAACCTTAGGATGTAACCCTAAGACTTAACACTATAACTTAACCGAAGACAACACTAAGACTTAAATTTAAGACTAAACTTTTAGACTTAACCCTAAGACGTAAACTTAAGAATTAAACATAAATCTTAACCCTGACACTTAACCCTAAGACGTATCCCAAAGACTTAAATTTAAGACTTAAACCTAAGACTCAAACCCTAGGACTTAAGATTTAACCTTAAGACTTAACACAAAGATTTAACCCTAAGATTTAGATTTATGAGTTAACCTTAAGACTTAATCCTAAGACTTAACACTAAGACTTAACCTTAAGACATAACCATAACACTTAAATCTAAGACTTAACCTTAACACTTAACCGTAAGACATAACCTTAAGATTTAACGCTAAGACTCAAATTTACGTCTTATCCTTAAGGCTTAACCCTAAGACTTAAATTTAGGTCTTAACCTTAACAGTTAACCCTAAGACTTAACCCTGAGACTTAAACCTAAGACTTAACCCTAAGACATAACCCTGAGACTTAACCTTAAGACTTAACCTTAAAACTTAACCCTAGGACTTGAATTTAAGACTTAACCTTAAGACTTATCCCTAAGACTTAACCCTGAGACTTAAACCTAATACTTAATCTTAGAGACTTAACCCTTAGACTTAACCTTAAGACTTAACCCTAACACTTATAATTAAGACTTAACCTTAAGACTTAACCTTGTGACTTAACCTTAAAAACTAAACCTGAGACTTAACCCTAAGACTTAAACTTAAAACTTAACCCTAAGACTTAACCCTATGATTTAAACCTAAGACTTAACTTAAACATAAGACTTAACCCTAAGGCATAACCCTGAGACTTAACCCTACGACTGAACCCTAAGACTAAACCCTAAGACTTAACCTTAAGACTTAACCCTAAGTCTTAACCCTGAGATTAACCGTGAGACTTAACCCAAGGATTTATCCCCAAGACTTAAAATTAAGACTTAAACTTATGACATAACCATAAGAGTTAACCCTGAGATTAAATCTTATGACTTTAACCCTAAGACTTAATATCAATACTTAACCTTAAGACAACACCCTAAGACTTAACCCTAAGACAATAAACCTAAGACGTAACCTTAAATACTTAACTCTAAGTCTTAACCTTAAGACTTAACCCTAAGACATAACTCTAAGACTTAATCTTAAGTCTTAACCTTAAGACCTAACCCTAAGATTTAACCTTAAGACGTGATCTTTAGGACATAACCCTAAGAATTAACCCTAAGACTTAAATTTAATACTTAACCCTAAGACTTAACCCTAAGACTTAATCCTAAGACATAACCCTGAGACTGAAACCTAAGACTTAACCTTAATGCTTAACCCTAAGTCATAACCCTGAGACTTAACATTGAAACTTAGCCTTGAAACTTAACCCTGAGACTTAACCCTAAGCCATATCCCCAAGACTTAACTCTAAGACGTAAACCTAAGACTCAATCCATAAGACTTAACCTTAAGACTTAACCCTAAGTCTCAGCCTTAAGACAGAACCTTACGACTTAACCCTGGGACTTAACCTTGAGACCTTACCTTGAGCCTTAACCCTGAGACTTATCCCTAAGACTTAACCATGAGACTTAACCTTCAGATTTACCGTTAAGTCTTAACTACAAGACTAAACCTTAAAACATAACCTTAAGACTTAACCGTAAGACATAAACCTGAGACTTAACCCTAAGACTTAACTAGAAGACTTAACCCTAAAACTTAACCTTAAGACTTAACCATAAAAATTAAGCCTAAGACTTAACCCTAAAACTTAACCTTAAGGCTCAACCTTAAGACTTGACGTTAAGACTTAAGTTTAAGACTTAACCTTAATACTTTACCCTAAGACGTAAGCCAAAAACTTAACCCTAAGACTTAAGCCTAAAGACTTAACTATAAGACTTAACCCTAAGTCTTAACCTTAAGACCTAACTTTAATATTCAAACTTAACACTTAACCTTAGGAGTTAACCCTTAGACTTAACCTTATAACTTAACCCTAAGACATAACATTAAGAGGTAACCATAAGACTTAACTGTAAGACTTAACCTGACACTTAACATTAAGACTTAACCCTAAGAAACAATCCTAAAACTTAACCCTAAGGATTAACATAATGACTTCACCTTAAGACTTGATCCTAAGACTTCACCTTAAGACTTATCCCTAAGACTTAAATTTACGACTTAACCATAAGACTTAACCCTAAGACTTATCCCTAAGACATAACCCTAAGACTTAAATTTAGGACTTAACCACAAGACTTAACCCTAAGACTTAATACTAATACTTAACCTAAGACTTAACCCTGAGACTTAACCTTAAGACTTAACCCTAAGATTTAACCTTAAGACTTAACCCTAAGACTTATCCCTGAGACTTAACCCTAAGACTTATCCCTGAGACTTAACCCTAAGACTTATCCCCAAACCTTAACCTTAAGACTTATTATTAAGATTTAAATTTAAGACTGAATCTTAAGACATAATACTAAGGCTTAACCTTAAGACTTATCCCTAAGACTTAAGCCTGAGAATTTAATATAAGACTGAACCTTAGGATGTAACCCTAAGACTTAACACTATAACTTAACCGAAGACAACACTAAGACTTAAATTTAAGACTAAACTTTTAGACTTAACCCTAAGACGTAAACTTAAGAATTAAACATAAATCTTAACCCTGACACTTAACCCTAAGACGTATCCCAAAGACTTAAATTTAAGACTTAAACCTAAGACTCAAACCCTAGGACTTAAGATTTAACCTTAAGACTTAACACAAAGATTTAACCCTAAGATTTAGATTTATGAGTTAACCTTAAGACTTAATCCTAAGACTTAACACTAAGACTTAACCTTAAGACATAACCATAACACTTAAATCTAAGACTTAACCTTAACACTTAACCGTAAGACATAAACTTAAGATTTAACGCTAAGACTCAAATTTACGTCTTATCCTTAAGGCTTAACCCTAAGACTTAAATTTAGGTCTTAACCTTAACAGTTAACCCTAAGACTTAACCCTGAGACTTAAACCTAAGACTTAACCCTAAGACATAACCCTGAGACTTAACCTTAAGACTTAACCTTAAAACTTAACCCTAGGACTTGAATTTAAGACTTAACCTTAAGACTTATCCCTAAGACTTAACCCTGAGACTTAAACCTAATACTTAATCTTAGAGACTTAACCCTTAGACTTAACCTTAAGACTTAACCCTAACACTTATAATTAAGACTTAACCTTAAGACTTAACCTTGTGACTTAACCTTAAAAACTAAACCTGAGACTTAACCCTAAGACTTAAACTTAAAACTTAACCCTAAGACTTAACCCTATGATTTAAACCTAAGACTTAACTTAAACATAAGACTTAACCCTAAGGCATAACCCTGAGACTTAACCCTACGACTGAACCCTAAGACTAAACCCTAAGACTTAACCTTAAGACTTAACCCTAAGTCTTAACCCTGAGATTAACCGTGAGACTTAACCCAAGGATTTATCCCCAAGACTTAAAATTAAGACTTAAACTTATGACATAACCATAAGAGTTAACCCTGAGATTAAATCTTATGACTTTAACCCTAAGACTTAATATCAATACTTAACCTTAAGACAACACCCTAAGACTTAACCCTAAGACAATAAACCTAAGACGTAACCTTAAATACTTAACTCTAAGTCTTAACCTTAAGACTTAACCCTAAGACATAACTCTAAGACTTAATCTTAAGTCTTAACCTTAAGACCTAACCCTAAGATTTAACCTTAAGACGTGATCTTTAGGACATAACCCTAAGAATTAACCCTAAGACTTAAATTTAATACTTAACCCTAAGACTTAACCCTAAGACTTAATCCTAAGGCATAACCCTGAGACTGAAACCTAAGACTTAACCTTAATGCTTAACCCTAAGTCATAACCCTGAGACTGAACATTGAAACTTAGCCTTGAAACTTAACCCTGAGACTTAACCCTAAGCCATATCCCCAAGACTTAACTCTAAGACGTAAACCTAAGACTCAATCCATAAGACTTAACCTTAAGACTTAACCCTAAGTCTCAGCCTTAAGACAGAACCTTACGACTTAACCCTGGGACTTAACCTTGAGACCTTACCTTGAGCCTTAACCCTGAGACTTATCCCTAAGACTTAACCATGAGACTTAACCTTCAGATTTACCGTTAAGTCTTAACTACAAGACTAAACCTTAAAACATAACCTTAAGACTTAACCGTAAGACATAAACCTGAGACTTAACCCTAAGACTTAACTAGAAGACTTAACCCTAAAACTTAACCTTAAGACTTAACCATAAAAATTAAGCCTAAGACTTAACCCTAAAACTTAACCTTAAGGCTCAACCTTAAGACTTGACGTTAAGACTTAAGTTTAAGACTTAACCTTAATACTTTACCCTAAGACGTAAGCCAAAAACTTAACCCTAAGACTTAACCCTAAAGACTTAACTATAAGACTTAACCCTAAGTCTTAACCTTAAGACCTAACTTTAATATTCAAACTTAACACTTAACCTTAGGAGTTAACCCTTAGACTTAACCTTATAACTTAACCCTAAGACATAACATTAAGAGGTAACCATAAGACTTAACTGTAAGACTTAACCTGACACTTAACATTAAGACTTAACCCTAAGAAACAATCCTAAAACTTAACCCTAAGGATTAACATAATGACTTCACCTTAAGACTTGATCCTAAGACTTCACCTTAAGACTTATCCCTAAGACATAACCCTAAGACTTAAATTTACGACTTAACCATAAGACTTAACCCTAAGACTTATCCCTAAGACATAACCCTAAGACTTAAATTTAGGACTTAACCACAAGACTTAACCCTAAGACTTAATACTAATACTTAACCTAAGACTTAACCCTGAGACTTAACCTTAAGACTTAACCCTAAGATTTAACCTTAAGACTTAACCCTAAGACTTATCCCTGAGACTTAACCCTAAGACTTATCCCTGAGACTTAACCCTAAGACTTATCCCCAAACCTTAACCTTAAGACTTATTATTAAGATTTAAATTTAAGACTGAATCTTAAGACATAATACTAAGGCTTAACCTTAAGACTTATCCCTAAGACTTAAGCCTGAGAATTTAATATAAGACTGAACCTTAGGATGTAACCCTAAGACTTAACACTATAACTTAACCGAAGACAACACTAAGACTTAAATTTAAGACTAAACTTTTAGACTTAACCCTAAGACGTAAACTTAAGAATTAAACATAAATCTTAACCCTGACACTTAACCCTAAGACGTATCCCAAAGACTTAAATTTAAGACTTAAACCTAAGACTCAAACCCTAGGACTTAAGATTTAACCTTAAGACTTAACACAAAGATTTAACCCTAAGATTTAGATTTATGAGTTAACCTTAAGACTTAATCCTAAGACTTAACACTAAGACTTAACCTTAAGACATAACCATAACACTTAAATCTAAGACTTAACCTTAACACTTAACCGTAAGACATAACCTTAAGATTTAACGCTAAGACTCAAATTTACGTCTTATCCTTAAGGCTTAACCCTAAGACTTAAATTTAGGTCTTAACCTTAACAGTTAACCCTAAGACTTAACCCTGAGACTTAAACCTAAGACTTAACCCTAAGACATAACCCTGAGACTTAACCTTAAGACTTAACCTTAAAACTTAACCCTAGGACTTGAATTTAAGACTTAACCTTAAGACTTATCCCTAAGACTTAACCCTGAGACTTAAACCTAATACTTAATCTTAGAGACTTAACCCTTAGACTTAACCTTAAGACTTAACCCTAACACTTATAATTAAGACTTAACCTTAAGACTTAACCTTGTGACTTAACCTTAAAAACTAAACCTGAGACTTAACCCTAAGACTTAAACTTAAAACTTAACCCTAAGACTTAACCCTATGATTTAAACCTAAGACTTAACTTAAACATAAGACTTAACCCTAAGGCATAACCCTGAGACTTAACCCTACGACTGAACCCTAAGACTAAACCCTAAGACTTAACCTTAAGACTTAACCCTAAGTCTTAACCCTGAGATTAACCGTGAGACTTAACCCAAGGATTTATCCCCAAGACTTAAAATTAAGACTTAAACTTATGACATAACCATAAGAGTTAACCCTGAGATTAAATCTTATGACTTTAACCCTAAGACTTAATATTAATACTTAACCTTAAGACAACACCCTAAGACTTAACCCTAAGACAATAAACCTAAGACGTAACCTTAAATACTTAACTCTAAGTCTTAACCTTAAGACTTAACCCTAAGACATAACTCTAAGACTTAATCTTAAGTCTTAACCTTAAGACCTAACCCTAAGATTTAACCTTAAGACGTGATCTTTAGGACATAACCCTAAGAATTAACCCTAAGACTTAAATTTAATACTTAACCCTAAGACTTAACCCTAAGACTTAATCCTAAGACATAACCCTGAGACTGAAACCTAAGACTTAACCTTAATGCTTAACCCTAAGTCATAACCCTGAGACTTAACATTGAAACTTAGCCTTGAAACTTAACCCTGAGACTTAACCCTAAGCCATATCCCCAAGACTTAACTCTAAGACGTAAACCTAAGACTCAATCCATAAGACTTAACCTTAAGACTTAACCCTAAGTCTCAGCCTTAAGACAGAACCTTACGACTTAACCCTGGGACTTAACCTTGAGACCTTACCTTGAGCCTTAACCCTGAGACTTATCCCTAAGACTTAACCATGAGACTTAACCTTCAGATTTACCGTTAAGTCTTAACTACAAGACTAAACCTTAAAACATAACCTTAAGACTTAACCGTAAGACATAAACCTGAGACTTAACCCTAAGACTTAACTAGAAGACTTAACCCTAAGACTTAACCTTAAGACTTAACCATAAAAATTAAGCCTAAGACTTAACCCTAAAACTTAACCTTAAGGCTCAACCTTAAGACTTGACGTTAAGACTTAAGTTTAAGACTTAACCTTAATACTTTACCCTAAGACGTAAGCCAAAAACTTAACCCTAAGACTTAACCCTAAAGACTTAACTATAAGACTTAACCCTAAGTCTTAACCTTAAGACCTAACTTTAATATTCAAACTTAACACTTAACCTTAGGAGTTAACCCTTAGACTTAACCTTATAACTTAACCCTAAGACATAACATTAAGAGGTAACCATAAGGCTAAACTGTAAGACTTAACCTGACACTTAACATTAAGACTTAACCCTAAGAAACAATCCTAAAACTTAACCCTAAGGATTAACATAATGACTTCACCTTAAGACTTGATCCTAAGACTTCACCTTAAGACTTATCCCTAAGACATAACCCTAAGACTTAAATTTACGACTTAACCATAAGACTTAACCCTAAGACTTATCCCTAAGACATAACCCTAAGACTTAAATTTAGGACTTAACCACAAGACTTAACCCTAAGACTTAATACTAATACTTAACCTAAGACTTAACCCTGAGACTTAACCTTAAGACTTAACCCTAAGATTTAACCTTAAGACTTAACCCTAAGACTTATCCCTGAGACTTAACCCTAAGACTTATCCCCAAACCTTAACCTTAAGACTTATTATTAAGATTTAAATTTAAGACTGAATCTTAAGACATAATACTAAGGCTTAACCTTAAGACTTATCCCTAAGACTTAACCCTGAGAATTTAATATAAGACTGAACCTTAGGATGTAACCCTAAGACTTAACACTATAACTTAACCGAAGACAACACTAAGACTTAAATTTAAGACTAAACTTTTAGACTTAACCCTAAGACGTAAACTTAAGAATTAAACATAAATCTTAACCCTGACACTTAACCCTAAGACGTATCCCAAAGACTTAAATTTAAGACTTAAACCTAAGACTCAAACCCTAGGACTTAAGATTTAACCTTAAGACTTAACACAAAGATTTAACCCTAAGATTTAGATTTATGAGTTAACCTTAAGACTTAATCCTAAGACTTAACACTAAGACTTAACCTTAAGACATAACCATAACACTTAAATCTAAGACTTAACCTTAACACTTAACCGTAAGACATAACCTTAAGATTTAATGCTAAGACTCAAATTTACGTCTTATCCTTAAGGCTTAACCCTAAGACTTAAATTTAGGTCTTAACCTTAACAGTTAACCCTAAGACTTAACCCTGAGACTTAAACCTAAGACTTAACCCTAAGACATAACCCTGAGACTTAACCTTAAGACTTAACCTTAAAACTTAACCCTAGGACTTGAATTTAAGACTTAACCTTAAGACTTATCCCTAAGACTTAACCCTGAGACTTAAACCTAATACTTAATCTTAGAGACTTAACCCTTAGACTTAACCTTAAGACTTAACCCTAACACTTATAATTAAGACTTAACCTTAAGACTTAACCTTGTGACTTAACCTTAAAAACTAAACCTGAGACTTAACCCTAAGACTTAAACTTAAAACTTAACCCTAAGACTTAACCCTATGATTTAAACCTAAGACTTAACTTAAACATAAGACTTAACCCTAAGGCATAACCCCGAGACTTAACCCTACGACTGAACCCTAAGACTAAACCCTAAGACTTAACCTTAAGACTTAACCCTAAGTCTTAACCCTGAGATTAACCGTGAGACTTAACCCAAAGATTTATCCCCAAGACTTAAAATTAAGACTTAAACTTATGACATAACCATAAGAGTTAACCCTGAGATTAAATCTTATGACTTTAACCCTAAGACTTAATATTAATACTTAACCTTAAGACAACACCCTAAGACTTAACCCTAAGACAATAAACCTAAGACGTAACCTTAAATACTTAACTCTAAGTCTTAACCTTAAGACTTAACCCTAAGACATAACTCTAAGACTTAATCTTAAGTCTTAACCTTAAGACCTAACCCTAAGATTTAACCTTATGACGTGATCTTTAGGACATAACCCTAAGAATTAACCCTAAGACTTAAATTTAATACTTAACCCTAAGACTTAACCCTAAGACTTAATCCTAAGACATAACCCTGAGACTGAAACCTAAGACTTAACCTTAATGCTTAACCCTAAGTCATAACCCTGAGACTTAACATTGAAACTTAGCCTTGAAACTTAACCCTGAGACTTAACCCTAAGCCATATCCCCAAGACTTAACTCTAAGACGTAAACCTAAGACTCAATCCATAAGACTTAACCTTAAGACTTAACCCTAAGTCTCAGCCTTAAGACAGAACCTTACGACTTAACCCTGGGACTTAACCTTGAGACCTTACCTTGAGCCTTAACCCTGAGACTTATCCCTAAGACTTAACCATGAGACTTAACCTTCAGATTTACCGTTAAGTCTTAACTACAAGACTAAACCTTAAAACATAACCTTAAGACTTAACCGTAAGACATAAACCTGAGACTTAACCCTAAGACTTAACTAGAAGACTTAACCCTAAAACTTAACCTTAAGACTTAACCATAAAAATTAAGCCTAAGACTTAACCCTAAAACTTAACCTTAAGGCTCAACCTTAAGACTTGACGTTAAGACTTAAGTTTAAGACTTAACCTTAATACTTTACCCTAAGACGTAAGCCAAAAACTTAACCCTAAGACTTAACCCTAAAGACTTAACTATAAGACTTAACCCTAAGTCTTAACCTTAAGACCTAACTTTAATATTCAAACTTAACACTTAACCTTAGGAGTTAACCCTTAGACTTAACCTTATAACTTAACCCTAAGACATAACATTAAGAGGTAACCATAAGACTTAACTGTAAGACTTAACCTGACACTTAACATTAAGATTTAACCCTAAGAAACAATCCTAAAACTTAACCCTAAGGATTAACATAATGACTTCACCTTAAGACTTGATCCTAAGACTTCACCTTAAGACTTATCCCTAAGACATAACCCTAAGACTTAAATTTACGACTTAACCATAAGACTTAACCCTAAGACTTATCCCTAAGACATAACCCTAAGACTTAAATTTAGGACTTAACCACAAGACTTAACCCTAAGACTTAATACTAATACTTAACCTAAGACTTAACCCTGAGACTTAACCTTAAGACTTAACCCTAAGATTTAACCTTAAGACTTAACCCTAAGACTTATCCCTGAGACTTAACCCTAAGACTTATCCCTGAGACTTAACCCTAAGACTTATCCCCAAACCTTAACCTTAAGACTTATTATTAAGATTTAAATTTAAGACTGAATCTTAAGACATAATACTAAGGCTTAACCTTAAGACTTATCCCTAAGACTTAAGCCTGAGAATTTAATATAAGACTGAACCTTAGGATGTAACCCTAAGACTTAACACTATAACTTAACCGAAGACAACACTAAGACTTAAATTTAAGACTAAACTTTTAGACTTAACCCTAAGACGTAAACTTAAGAATTAAACATAAATCTTAACCCTGACACTTAACCCTAAGACGTATCCCAAAGACTTAAATTTAAGACTTAAACCTAAGACTCAAACCCTAGGACTTAAGATTTAACCTTAAGACTTAACACAAAGATTTAACCCTAAGATTTAGATTTATGAGTTAACCTTAAGACTTAATCCTAAGACTTAACACTAAGACTTAACCTTAAGACATAACCATAACACTTAAATCTAAGACTTAACCTTAACACTTAACCGTAAGACATAACCTTAAGATTTAACGCTAAGACTCAAATTTACGTCTTATCCTTAAGGCTTAACCCTAAGACTTAAATTTAGGTCTTAACCTTAACAGTTAACCCTAAGACTTAACCCTGAGACTTAAACCTAAGACTTAACCCTAAGACATAACCCTGAGACTTAACCTTAAGACTTAACCTTAAAACTTAACCCTAGGACTTGAATTTAAGACTTAACCTTAAGACTTATCCCTAAGACTTAACCCTGAGACTTAAACCTAATACTTAATCTTAGAGACTTAACCCTTAGACTTAACCTTAAGACTTAACCCTAACACTTATAATTAAGACTTAACCTTAAGACTTAACCTTGTGACTTAACCTTAAAAACTAAACCTGAGACTTAACCCTAAGACTTAAACTTAAAACTTAACCCTAAGACTTAACCCTATGATTTAAACCTAAGACTTAACTTAAACATAAGACTTAACCCTAAGGCATAACCCTGAGACTTAACCCTACGACTGAACCCTAAGACTAAACCCTAAGACTTAACCTTAAGACTTAACCCTAAGTCTTAACCCTGAGATTAACCGTGAGACTTAACCCAAGGATTTATCCCCAAGACTTAAAATTAAGACTTAAACTTATGACATAACCATAAGAGTTAACCCTGAGATTAAATCTTATGACTTTAACCCTAAGACTTAATATTAATACTTAACCTTAAGACAACACCCTAAGACTTAACCCTAAGACAATAAACCTAAGACGTAACCTTAAATACTTAACTCTAAGTCTTAACCTTAAGACTTAACCCTAAGACATAACTCTAAGACTTAATCTTAAGTCTTAACCTTAAGACCTAACCCTAAGATTTAACCTTAAGACGTGATCTTTAGGACATAACCCTAAGAATTAACCCTAAGACTTAAATTTAATACTTAACCCTAAGACTTAACCCTAAGACATAACCCTGAGACTGAAACCTAAGACTTAACCTTAATGCTTAACCCTAAGTCATAACCCTGAGACTTAACATTGAAACTTAGCCTTGAAACTTAACCCTGAGACTTAACCCTAAGCCATATCCCCAAGACTTAACTCTAAGACGTAAACCTAAGACTCAATCCATAAGACTTAACCTTAAGACTTAACCCTAAGTCTCAGCCTTAAGACAGAACCTTACGACTTAACCCTGGGACTTAACCTTGAGACCTTACCTTGAGCCTTAACCCTGAGACTTATCCCTAAGACTTAACCATGAGACTTAACCTTCAGATTTACCGTTAAGTCTTAACTACAAGACTAAACCTTAAAACATAACCTTAAGACTTAACCGTAAGACATAAACCTGAGACTTAACCCTAAGACTTAACTAGAAGACTTAACCCTAAAACTTAACCTTAAGACTTAACCATAAAAATTAAGCCTAAGACTTAACCCTAAAACTTAACCTTAAGGCTCAACCTTAAGACTTGACGTTAAGACTTAAGTTTAAGACTTAACCTTAATACTTTACCCTAAGACGTAAGCCAAAAACTTAACCCTAAGACTTAAGCCTAAAGACTTAACTATAAGACTTAACCCTAAGTCTTAACCTTAAGACCTAACTTTAATATTCAAACTTAACACTTAACCTTAGGAGTTAACCCTTAGACTTAACCTTATAACTTAACCCTAAGACATAACATTAAGAGGTAACCATAAGGCTAAACTGTAAGACTTAACCTGACACTTAACATTAAGACTTAACCCTAAGAAACAATCCTAAAACTTAACCCTAAGGATTAACATAATGACTTCACCTTAAGACTTGATCCTAAGACTTCACCTTAAGACTTATCCCTAAGACATAACCCTAAGACTTAAATTTACGACTTAACCATAAGACTTAACCCTAAGACTTATCCCTAAGACATAACCCTAAGACTTAAATTTAGGACTTAACCACAAGACTTAACCCTAAGACTTAATACTAATACTTAACCTAAGACTTAACCCTGAGACTTAACCTTAAGACTTAACCCTAAGATTTAACCTTAAGACTTAACCCTAAGACTTATCCCTGAGACTTAACCCTAAGACTTATCCCCAAACCTTAACCTTAAGACTTATTATTAAGATTTAAATTTAAGACTGAATCTTAAGACATAATACTAAGGCTTAACCTTAAGACTTATCCCTAAGACTTAACCCTGAGAATTTAATATAAGACTGAACCTTAGGATGTAACCCTAAGACTTAACACTATAACTTAACCGAAGACAACACTAAGACTTAAATTTAAGACTAAACTTTTAGACTTAACCCTAAGACGTAAACTTAAGAATTAAACATAAATCTTAACCCTGACACTTAACCCTAAGACGTATCCCAAAGACTTAAATTTAAGACTTAAACCTAAGACTCAAACCCTAGGACTTAAGATTTAACCTTAAGACTTAACACAAAGATTTAACCCTAAGATTTAGATTTATGAGTTAACCTTAAGACTTAATCCTAAGACTTAACACTAAGACTTAACCTTAAGACATAACCATAACACTTAAATCTAAGACTTAACCTTAACACTTAACCGTAAGACATAACCTTAAGATTTAATGCTAAGACTCAAATTTACGTCTTATCCTTAAGGCTTAACCCTAAGACTTAAATTTAGGTCTTAACCTTAACAGTTAACCCTAAGACTTAACCCTGAGACTTAAACCTAAGACTTAACCCTAAGACATAACCCTGAGACTTAACCTTAAGACTTAACCTTAAAACTTAACCCTAGGACTTGAATTTAAGACTTAACCTTAAGACTTATCCCTAAGACTTAACCCTGAGACTTAAACCTAATACTTAATCTTAGAGACTTAACCCTTAGACTTAACCTTAAGACTTAACCCTAACACTTATAATTAAGACTTAACCTTAAGACTTAACCTTGTGACTTAACCTTAAAAACTAAACCTGAGACTTAACCCTAAGACTTAAACTTAAAACTTAACCCTAAGACTTAACCCTATGATTTAAACCTAAGACTTAACTTAAACATAAGACTTAACCCTAAGGCATAACCCTGAGACTTAACCCTACGACTGAACCCTAAGACTAAACCCTAAGACTTAACCTTAAGACTTAACCCTAAGTCTTAACCCTGAGATTAACCGTGAGACTTAACCCAAAGATTTATCCCCAAGACTTAAAATTAAGACTTAAACTTATGACATAACCATAAGAGTTAACCCTGAGATTAAATCTTATGACTTTAACCCTAAGACTTAATATTAATACTTAACCTTAAGACAACACCCTAAGACTTAACCCTAAGACAATAAACCTAAGACGTAACCTTAAATACTTAACTCTAAGTCTTAACCTTAAGACTTAACCCTAAGACATAACTCTAAGACTTAATCTTAAGTCTTAACCTTAAGACCTAACCCTAAGATTTAACCTTAAGACGTGATCTTTAGGACATAACCCTAAGAATTAACCCTAAGACTTAAATTTAATACTTAACCCTAAGACTTAACCCTAAGACTTAATCCTAAGACATAACCCTGAGACTGAAACCTAAGACTTAACCTTAATGCTTAACCCTAAGTCATAACCCTGAGACTTAACATTGAAACTTAGCCTTGAAACTTAACCCTGAGACTTAACCCTAAGCCATATCCCCAAGACTTAACTCTAAGACGTAAACCTAAGACTCAATCCATAAGACTTAACCTTAAGACTTAACCCTAAGTCTCAGCCTTAAGACAGAACCTTACGACTTAACCCTGGGACTTAACCTTGAGACCTTACCTTGAGCCTTAACCCTGAGACTTATCCCTAAGACTTAACCATGAGACTTAACCTTCAGATTTACCGTTAAGTCTTAACTACAAGACTAAACCTTAAAACATAACCTTAAGACTTAACCGTAAGACATAAACCTGAGACTTAACCCTAAGACTTAACTAGAAGACTTAACCCTAAAACTTAACCTTAAGACTTAACCATAAAAATTAAGCCTAAGACTTAACCCTAAAACTTAACCTTAAGGCTCAACCTTAAGACTTGACGTTAAGACTTAAGTTTAAGACTTAACCTTAATACTTTACCCTAAGACGTAAGCCAAAAACTTAACCCTAAGACTTAACCCTAAAGACTTAACTATAAGACTTAACCCTAAGTCTTAACCTTAAGACCTAACTTTAATATTCAAACTTAACACTTAACCTTAGGAGTTAACCCTTAGACTTAACCTTATAACTTAACCCTAAGACATAACATTAAGAGGTAACCATAAGACTTAACTGTAAGACTTAACCTGACACTTAACATTAAGACTTAACCCTAAGAAACAATCCTAAAACTTAACCCTAAGGATTAACATAATGACTTCACCTTAAGACTTGATCCTAAGACTTCACCTTAAGACTTATCCCTAAGACATAACCCTAAGACTTAAATTTACGACTTAACCATAAGACTTAACCCTAAGACTTATCCCTAAGACATAACCCTAAGACTTAAATTTAGGACTTAACCACAAGACTTAACCCTAAGACTTAATACTAATACTTAACCTAAGACTTAACCCTGAGACTTAACCTTAAGACTTAACCCTAAGATTTAACCTTAAGACTTAACCCTAAGACTTATCCCTGAGACTTAACCCTAAGACTTATCCCTGAGACTTAACCCTAAGACTTATCCCCAAACCTTAACCTTAAGACTTATTATTAAGATTTAAATTTAAGACTGAATCTTAAGACATAATACTAAGGCTTAACCTTAAGACTTATCCCTAAGACTTAACCCTGAGAATTTAATATAAGACTGAACCTTAGGATGTAACCCTAAGACTTAACACTATAACTTAACCGAAGACAACACTAAGACTTAAATTTAAGACTAAACTTTTAGACTTAACCCTAAGACGTAAACTTAAGAATTAAACATAAATCTTAACCCTGACACTTAACCCTAAGACGTATCCCAAAGACTTAAATTTAAGACTTAAACCTAAGACTCAAACCCTAGGACTTAAGATTTAACCTTAAGACTTAACACAAAGATTTAACCCTAAGATTTAGATTTATGAGTTAACCTTAAGACTTAATCCTAAGACTTAACACTAAGACTTAACCTTAAGACATAACCATAACACTTAAATCTAAGACTTAACCTTAACACTTAACCGTAAGACATAACCTTAAGATTTAACGCTAAGACTCAAATTTACGTCTTATCCTTAAGGCTTAACCCTAAGACTTAAATTTAGGTCTTAACCTTAACAGTTAACCCTAAGACTTAACCCTGAGACTTAAACCTAAGACTTAACCCTAAGACATAACCCTGAGACTTAACCTTAAGACTTAACCTTAAAACTTAACCCTAGGACTTGAATTTAAGACTTAACCTTAAGACTTATCCCTAAGACTTAACCCTGAGACTTAAACCTAATACTTAATCTTAGAGACTTAACCCTTAGACTTAACCTTAAGACTTAACCCTAACACTTATAATTAAGACTTAACCTTAAGACTTAACCTTGTGACTTAACCTTAAAAACTAAACCTGAGACTTAACCCTAAGACTTAAACTTAAAACTTAACCCTAAGACTTAACCCTATGATTTAAACCTAAGACTTAACTTAAACATAAGACTTAACCCTAAGGCATAACCCTGAGACTTAACCCTACGACTGAACCCTAAGACTAAACCCTAAGACTTAACCTTAAGACTTAACCCTAAGTCTTAACCCTGAGATTAACCGTGAGACTTAACCCAAAGATTTATCCCCAAGACTTAAAATTAAGACTTAAACTTATGACATAACCATAAGAGTTAACCCTGAGATTAAATCTTATGACTTTAACCCTAAGACTTAATATTAATACTTAACCTTAAGACAACACCCTAAGACTTAACCCTAAGACAATAAACCTAAGACGTAACCTTAAATACTTAACTCTAAGTCTTAACCTTAAGACTTAACCCTAAGACATAACTCTAAGACTTAATCTTAAGTCTTAACCTTAAGACCTAACCCTAAGATTTAACCTTAAGACGCGATCTTTAGGACATAACCCTAAGAATTAACCCTAAGACTTAAATTTAATACTTAACCCTAAGACTTAACCCTAAGACTTAATCCTAAGACATAACCCTGAGACTGAAACCTAAGACTTAACCTTAATGCTTAACCCTAAGTCATAACCCTGAGACTTAACATTGAAACTTAGCCTTGAAACTTAACCCTGAGACTTAACCCTAAGCCATATCCCCAAGACTTAACTCTAAGACGTAAACCTAAGACTCAATCCATAAGACTTAACCTTAAGACTTAACCCTAAGTCTCAGCCTTAAGACAGAACCTTACGACTTAACCCTGGGACTTAACCTTGAGACCTTACCTTGAGCCTTAACCCTGAGACTTATCCCTAAGACTTAACCATGAGACTTAACCTTCAGATTTACCGTTAAGTCTTAACTACAAGACTAAACCTTAAAACATAACCTTAAGACTTAACCGTAAGACATAAACCTGAGACTTAACCCTAAGACTTAACTAGAAGACTTAACCCTAAAACTTAACCTTAAGACTTAACCATAAAAATTAAGCCTAAGACTTAACCCTAAAACTTAACCTTAAGGCTCAACCTTAAGACTTGACGTTAAGACTTAAGTTTAAGACTTAACCTTAATACTTTACCCTAAGACATAAGCCAAAAACTTAACCCTAAGACTTAAGCCTAAAGACTTAACTATAAGACTTAACCCTAAGTCTTAACCTTAAGACCTAACTTTAATATTCAAACTTAACACTTAACCTTAGGAGTTAACCCTTAGACTTAACCTTATAACTTAACCCTAAGACATAACATTAAGAGGTAACCATAAGGCTTAACTGTAAGACTTAACCTGACACTTAACATTAAGACTTAACCCTAAGAAACAATCCTAAAACTTAACCCTAAGGATTAACATAATGACTTCACCTTAAGACTTATCCCTAAGACATAACCCTAAGACTTAAATTTACGACTTAACCATAAGACTTAACCCTAAGACTTATCCCTAAGACATAACCCTAAGACTTAAATTTAGGACTTAACCACAAGACTTAACCCTAAGACTTAATACTAATACTTAACCTAAGACTTAACCCTGAGACTTAACCTTAAGACTTAACCCTAAGATTTAACCTTAAGACTTAACCCTAAGACTTATCCCTGAGACTTAACCCTAAGACTTATCCCTGAGACTTAACCCTAAGACTTATCCCCAAACCTTAACCTTAAGACTTATTATTAAGATTTAAATTTAAGACTGAATCTTAAGACATAATACTAAGGCTTAACCTTAAGACTTATCCCTAAGACTTAACCCTGAGAATTTAATATAAGACTGAACCTTAGGATGTAACCCTAAGACTTAACACTATAACTTAACCGAAGACAACACTAAGACTTAAATTTAAGACTAAACTTTTAGACTTAACCCTAAGACGTAAACTTAAGAATTAAACATAAATCTTAACCCTGACACTTAACCCTAAGACGTATCCCAAAGACTTAAATTTAAGACTTAAACCTAAGACTCAAACCCTAGGACTTAAGATTTAACCTTAAGACTTAACACAAAGATTTAACCCTAAGATTTAGATTTATGAGTTAACCTTAAGACTTAATCCTAAGACTTAACACTAAGACTTAACCTTAAGACATAACCATAACACTTAAATCTAAGACTTAACCTTAACACTTAACCGTAAGACATAACCTTAAGATTTAATGCTAAGACTCAAATTTACGTCTTATCCTTAAGGCTTAACCCTAAGACTTAAATTTAGGTCTTAACCTTAACAGTTAACCCTAAGACTTAACCCTGAGACTTAAACCTAAGACTTAACCCTAAGACATAACCCTGAGACTTAACCTTAAGACTTAACCTTAAAACTTAACCCTAGGACTTGAATTTAAGACTTAACCTTAAGACTTATCCCTAAGACTTAACCCTGAGACTTAAACCTAATACTTAATCTTAGAGACTTAACCCTTAGACTTAACCTTAAGACTTAACCCTAACACTTATAATTAAGACTTAACCTTAAGACTTAACCTTGTGACTTAACCTTAAAAACTAAACCTGAGACTTAACCCTAAGACTTAAACTTAAAACTTAACCCTAAGACTTAACCCTATGATTTAAACCTAAGACTTAACTTAAACATAAGACTTAACCCTAAGGCATAACCCTGAGACTTAACCCTACGACTGAACCCTAAGACTAAACCCTAAGACTTAACCTTAAGACTTAACCCTAAGTCTTAACCCTGAGATTAACCGTGAGACTTAACCCAAGGATTTATCCCCAAGACTTAAAATTAAGACTTAAACTTATGACATAACCATAAGAGTTAACCCTGAGATTAAATCTTATGACTTTAACCCTAAGACTTAATATTAATACTTAACCTTAAGACAACACCCTAAGACTTAACCCTAAGACAATAAACCTAAGACGTAACCTTAAATACTTAACTCTAAGTCTTAACCTTAAGACTTAACCCTAAGACATAACTCTAAGACTTAATCTTAAGTCTTAACCTTAAGACCTAACCCTAAGATTTAACCTTAAGACGTGATCTTTAGGACATAACCCTAAGAATTAACCCTAAGACTTAAATTTAATACTTAACCCTAAGACTTAACCCTAAGACTTAATCCTAAGACATAACCCTGAGACTGAAACCTAAGACTTAACCTTAATGCTTAACCCTAAGTCATAACCCTGAGACTTAACATTGAAACTTAGCCTTGAAACTTAACCCTGAGACTTAACCCTAAGCCATATTCCCAAGACTTAACTCTAAGACGTAAACCTAAGACTCAATCCATAAGACTTAACCTTAAGACTTAACCCTAAGTCTCAGCCTTAAGACAGAACCTTACGACTTAACCCTGGGACTTAACCTTGAGACCTTACCTTGAGCCTTAACCCTGAGACTTATCCCTAAGACTTAACCATGAGACTTAACCTTCAGATTTACCGTTAAGTCTTAACTACAAGACTAAACCTTAAAACATAACCTTAAGACTTAACCGTAAGACATAAACCTGAGACTTAACCCTAAGACTTAACTAGAAGACTTAACCCTAAAACTTAACCTTAAGACTTAACCATAAAAATTAAGCCTAAGACTTAACCCTAAAACTTAACCTTAAGGCTCAACCTTAAGACTTGACGTTAAGACTTAAGTTTAAGACTTAACCTTAATACTTTACCCTAAGACGTAAGCCAAAAACTTAACCCTAAGACTTAACCCTAAAGACTTAACTATAAGACTTAACCCTAAGTCTTAACCTTAAGACCTAACTTTAATATTCAAACTTAACACTTAACCTTAGGAGTTAACCCTTAGACTTAACCTTATAACTTAACCCTAAGACATAACATTAAGAGGTAACCATAAGACTTAACTGTAAGACTTAACCTGACACTTAACATTAAGACTTAACCCTAAGAAACAATCCTAAAACTTAACCCTAAGGATTAACATAATGACTTCACCTTAAGACTTGATCCTAAGACTTCACCTTAAGACTTATCCCTAAGACTTAAATTTACGACTTAACCATAAGACTTAACCCTAAGACTTATCCCTAAGACATAACCCTAAGACTTAAATTTAGGACTTAACCACAAGACTTAACCCTAAGACTTAATACTAATACTTAACCTAAGACTTAACCCTGAGACTTAACCTTAAGACTTAACCCTAAGATTTAACCTTAAGACTTAACCCTAAGACTTATCCCTGAGACTTAACCCTAAGACTTATCCCTGAGACTTAACCCTAAGACTTATCCCCAAACCTTAACCTTAAGACTTATTATTAAGATTTAAATTTAAGACTGAATCTTAAGACATAATACTAAGGCTTAACCTTAAGACTTATCCCTAAGACTTAAGCCTGAGAATTTAATATAAGACTGAACCTTAGGATGTAACCCTAAGACTTAACACTATAACTTAACCGAAGACAACACTAAGACTTAAATTTAAGACTAAACTTTTAGACTTAACCCTAAGACGTAAACTTAAGAATTAAACATAAATCTTAACCCTGACACTTAACCCTAAGACGTATCCCAAAGACTTAAATTTAAGACTTAAACCTAAGACTCAAACCCTAGGACTTAAGATTTAACCTTAAGACTTAACACAAAGATTTAACCCTAAGATTTAGATTTATGAGTTAACCTTAAGACTTAATCCTAAGACTTAACACTAAGACTTAACCTTAAGACATAACCATAACACTTAAATCTAAGACTTAACCTTAACACTTAACCGTAAGACATAACCTTAAGATTTAACGCTAAGACTCAAATTTACGTCTTATCCTTAAGGCTTAACCCTAAGACTTAAATTTAGGTCTTAACCTTAACAGTTAACCCTAAGACTTAACCCTGAGACTTAAACCTAAGACTTAACCCTAAGACATAACCCTGAGACTTAACCTTAAGACTTAACCTTAAAACTTAACCCTAGGACTTGAATTTAAGACTTAACCTTAAGACTTATCCCTAAGACTTAACCCTGAGACTTAAACCTAATACTTAATCTTAGAGACTTAACCCTTAGACTTAACCTTAAGACTTAACCCTAACACTTATAATTAAGACTTAACCTTAAGACTTAACCTTGTGACTTAACCTTAAAAACTAAACCTGAGACTTAACCCTAAGACTTAAACTTAAAACTTAACCCTAAGACTTAACCCTATGATTTAAACCTAAGACTTAACTTAAACATAAGACTTAACCCTAAGGCATAACCCTGAGACTTAACCCTACGACTGAACCCTAAGACTAAACCCTAAGACTTAACCTTAAGACTTAACCCTAAGTCTTAACCCTGAGATTAACCGTGAGACTTAACCCAAAGATTTATCCCCAAGACTTAAAATTAAGACTTAAACTTATGACATAACCATAAGAGTTAACCCTGAGATTAAATCTTATGACTTTAACCCTAAGACTTAATATTAATACTTAACCTTAAGACAACACCCTAAGACTTAACCCTAAGACAATAAACCTAAGACGTAACCTTAAATACTTAACTCTAAGTCTTAACCTTAAGACTTAACCCTAAGACATAACTCTAAGACTTAATCTTAAGTCTTAACCTTAAGACCTAACCCTAAGATTTAACCTTAAGACGTGATCTTTAGGACATAACCCTAAGAATTAACCCTAAGACTTAAATTTAATACTTAACCCTAAGACTTAACCCTAAGACTTAATCCTAAGACATAACCCTGAGACTGAAACCTAAGACTTAACCTTAATGCTTAACCCTAAGTCATAACCCTGAGACTTAACATTGAAACTTAGCCTTGAAACTTAACCCTGAGACTTAACCCTAAGCCATATCCCCAAGACTTAACTCTAAGACGTAAACCTAAGACTCAATCCATAAGACTTAACCTTAAGACTTAACCCTAAGTCTCAGCCTTAAGACAGAACCTTACGACTTAACCCTGGGACTTAACCTTGAGACCTTACCTTGAGCCTTAACCCTGAGACTTATCCCTAAGTCTTAACCATGAGACTTAACCTTCAGATTTACCGTTAAGTCTTAACTACAAGACTAAACCTTAAAACATAACCTTAAGACTTAACCGTAAGACATAAACCTGAGACTTAACCCTAAGACTTAACTAGAAGACTTAACCCTAAAACTTAACCTTAAGACTTAACCATAAAAATTAAGCCTAAGACTTAACCCTAAAACTTAACCTTAAGGCTCAACCTTAAGACTTAAGTTTAAGACTTAACCTTAATACTTTACCCTAAGACGTAAGCCAAAAACTTAACCCTAAGACTTAACCCTAAAGACTTAACTATAAGACTTAACCCTAAGTCTTAACCTTAAGACCTAACTTTAATATTCAAACTTAACACTTAACCTTAGGAGTTAACCCTTAGACTTAACCTTATAACTTAACCCTAAGACATAACATTAAGAGGTAACCATAAGACTTAACTGTAAGACTTAACCTGACACTTAACATTAAGACTTAACCCTAAGAAACAATCCTAAAACTTAACCCTAAGGATTAACATAATGACTTCACCTTAAGACTTGATCCTAAGACTTCACCTTAAGACTTATCCCTAAGACATAACCCTAAGACTTAAATTTACGACTTAACCATAAGACTTAACCCTAAGACTTATCCCTAAGACATAACCCTAAGACTTAAATTTAGGACTTAACCACAAGACTTAACCCTAAGACTTAATACTAATACTTAACCTAAGACTTAACCCTGAGACTTAACCTTAAGACTTAACCCTAAGATTTAACCTTAAGACTTAACCCTAAGACTTATCCCTGAGACTTAACCCTAAGACTTATCCCTGAGACTTAACCCTAAGACTTATCCCCAAACCTTAACCTTAAGACTTATTATTAAGATTTAAATTTAAGACTGAATCTTAAGACATAATACTAAGGCTTAACCTTAAGACTTATCCCTAAGACTTAACCCTGAGAATTTAATATAAGACTGAACCTTAGGATGTAACCCTAAGACTTAACACTATAACTTAACCGAAGACAACACTAAGACTTAAATTTAAAACTAAACTTTTAGACTTAACCCTAAGACGTAAACTTAAGAATTAAACATAAATCTTAACCCTGACACTTAACCCTAAGACGTATCCCAAAGACTTAAATTTAAGACTTAAACCTAAGACTCAAACCCTAGGACTTAAGATTTAACCTTAAGACTTAACACAAAGATTTAACCCTAAGATTTAGATTTATGAGTTAACCTTAAGACTTAATCCTAAGACTTAACACTAAGACTTAACCTTAAGACATAACCATAACACTTAAATCTAAGACTTAACCTTAACACTTAACCGTAAGACATAACCTTAAGATTTAACGCTAAGACTCAAATTTACGTCTTATCCTTAAGGCTTAACCCTAAGACTTAAATTTAGGTCTTAACCTTAACAGTTAACCCTAAGACTTAACCCTGAGACTTAACCCTAAGACATAACCCTGAGACTTAACCTTAAGACTTAACCTTAAAACTTAACCCTAGGACTTGAATTTAAGACTTAACCTTAAGACTTATCCCTAAGACTTAACCCTGAGACTTAAACCTAATACTTAATCTTAGAGACTTAACCCTTAGACTTAACCTTAAGACTTAACCCTAACACTTATAATTAAGACTTAACCTTAAGACTTAACCTTGTGACTTAACCTTAAAAACTAAACCTGAGACTTAACCCTAAGACTTAAACTTAAAACTTAACCCTAAGACTTAACCCTATGATTTAAACCTAAGACTTAACTTAAACATAAGACTTAACCCTAAGGCATAACCCTGAGACTTAACCCTACGACTGAACCCTAAGACTAAACCCTAAGACTTAACCTTAAGACTTAACCCTAAGTCTTAACCCTGAGATTAACCGTGAGACTTAACCCAAAGATTTATCCCCAAGACTTAAAATTAAGACTTAAACTTATGACATAACCATAAGAGTTAACCCTGAGATTAAATCTTATGACTTTAACCCTAAGACTTAATATTAATACTTAACCTTAAGACAACACCCTAAGACTTAACCCTAAGACAATAAACCTAAGACGTAACCTTAAATACTTAACTCTAAGTCTTAACCTTAAGACTTAACCCTAAGACATAACTCTAAGACTTAATCTTAAGTCTTAACCTTAAGACCTAACCCTAAGATTTAACCTTAAGACGTGATCTTTAGGACATAACCCTAAGAATTAACCCTAAGACTTAAATTTAATACTTAACCCTAAGACTTAATCCTAAGACATAACCCTGAGACTGAAACCTAAGACTTAACCTTAATGCTTAACCCTAAGTCATAACCCTGAGACTTAACATTGAAACTTAGCCTTGAAACTTAACCCTGAGACTTAACCCTAAGCCATATCCCCAAGACTTAACTCTAAGACGTAAACCTAAGACTCAATCCATAAGACTTAACCTTAAGACTTAACCCTAAGTCTCAGCCTTAAGACAGAACCTTACGACTTAACCCTGGGACTTAACCTTGAGACCTTACCTTGAGCCTTAACCCTGAGACTTATCCCTAAGACTTAACCATGAGACTTAACCTTCAGATTTACCGTTAAGTCTTAACTACAAGACTAAACCTTAAAACATAACCTTAAGACTTAACCGTAAGACATAAACCTGAGATTTAACCCTAAGACTTAACTAGAAGACTTAACCCTAAAACTTAACCTTAAGACTTAACCATAAAAATTAAGCCTAAGACTTAACCCTAAAACTTAACCTTAAGGCTCAACCTTAAGACTTGACGTTAAGACTTAAGTTTAAGACTTAACCTTAATACTTTACCCTAAGACGTAAGCCAAAAACTTAACCCTAAGACTTAAGCCTAAAGACTTAACTATAAGACTTAACCCTAAGTCTTAACCTTAAGACCTAACTTTAATATTCAAACTTAACACTTAACCTTAGGAGTTAACCCTTAGACTTAACCTTATAACTTAACCCTAAGACATAACATTAAGAGGTAACCATAAGACTTAACTGTAAGACTTAACCTGACACTTAACATTAAGACTTAACCCTAAGAAACAATCCTAAAACTTAACCCTAAGGATTAACATAATGACTTCACCTTAAGACTTGATCCTAAGACTTCACCTTAAGACTTATCCCTAAGACTTAAATTTACGACTTAACCATAAGACTTAACCCTAAGACTTATCCCTAAGACATAACCCTAAGACTTAAATTTAGGACTTAACCACAAGACTTAACCCTAAGACTTAATACTAATACTTAACCTAAGACTTAACCCTGAGACTTAACCTTAAGACTTAACCCTAAGATTTAACCTTAAGACTTAACCCTAAGACTTATCCCTGAGACTTAACCCTAAGACTTATCCCTGAGACTTAACCCTAAGACTTATCCCCAAAACTTAACCTTAAGACTTATTATTAAGATTTAAATTTAAGACTGAATCTTAAGACATAATACTAAGGCTTAACCTTAAGACTTATCCCTAAGACTTAACCCTGAGAATTTAATATAAGACTGAACCTTAGGATGTAACCCTAAGACTTAACACTATAACTTAACCGAAGACAACACTAAGACTTAAATTTAAGACTAAACTTTTAGACTTAACCCTAAGACGTAAACTTAAGAATTAAACATAAATCTTAACCCTGACACTTAACCCTAAGACGTATCCCAAAGACTTAAATTTAAGACTTAAACCTAAGACTCAAACCCTAGGACTTAAGATTTAACCTTAAGACTTAACACAAAGATTTAACCCTAAGATTTAGATTTATGAGTTAACCTTAAGACTTAATCCTAAGACTTAACACTAAGACTTAACCTTAAGACATAACCATAACACTTAAATCTAAGACTTAACCTTAACACTTAACCGTAAGACATAACCTTAAGATTTAACGCTAAGACTCAAATTTACGTCTTATCCTTAAGGCTTAACCCTAAGACTTAAATTTAGGTCTTAACCTTAACAGTTAACCCTAAGACTTAAACCTGAGACTTAAACCTAAGACTTAACCCTGATACTTAACCTTAAGACTTAACCTTAAAACTTAACCCTAGGACTTGAATTTAAGACTTAACCTTAAGACTTATCCCTAAGACTTAACCCTGAGACTTAAACCTAATACTTAATCTTAGAGACTTAACCCTTAGACTTAACCTTAAGACTTAACCCTAACACTTATAATTAAGACTTAACCTTAAGACTTAACCTTGTGACTTAACCTTAAAAACTAAACCTGAGACTTAACCCTAAGACTTAAACTTAAAACTTAACCCTAAGACTTAACCCTATGATTTAAACCTAAGACTTAACTTAAACATAAGACTTAACCCTAAGGCATAACCCTGAGACTTAACCCTACGACTGAACCCTAAGACTAAACCCTAAGACTTAACCTTAAGACTTAACCCTAAGTCTTAACCCTGAGATTAACCGTGAGACTTAACCCAAGGATTTATCCCCAAGACTTAAAATTAAGACTTAAACTTATGACATAACCATAAGAGTTAACCCTGAGATTAAATCTTATGACTTTAACCCTAAGACTTAATATTAATACTTAACCTTAAGACAACACCCTAAGACTTAACCCTAAGACAATAAACCTAAGACGTAACCTTAAATACTTAACTCTAAGTCTTAACCTTAAGACTTAACCCTAAGACATAACTCTAAGACTTAATCTTAAGTCTTAACCTTAAGACCTAACCCTAAGATTTAACCTTAAGACGTGATCTTTAGGACATAACCCTAAGAATTAACCCTAAGACTTAAATTTAATACTTAACCCTAAGACTTAACCCTAAGACTTAATCCTAAGACATAACCCTGAGACTGAAACCTAAGACTTAACCTTAATGCTTAACCCTAAGTCATAACCCTGAGACTTAACATTGAAACTTAGCCTTGAAACTTAACCCTGAGACTTAACCCTAAGCCATATCCCCAAGACTTAACTCTAAGACGTAAACCTAAGACTCAATCCATAAGACTTAACCTTAAGACTTAACCCTAAGTCTCAGCCTTAAGACAGAACCTTACGACTTAACCCTGGGGCTTAACTTTGAGACCTTACCTTGAGCCTTAACCCTGAGACTTATCCCTAAGACTTAACCATGAGACTTAACCTTCAGATTTACCGTTAAGTCTTAACTACAAGACTAAACCTTAAAACATAACCTTAAGACTTAACCGTAAGACATAAACCTGAGACTTAACCCTAAGACTTAACTAGAAGACTTAACCCTAAAACTTAACCTTAAGACTTAACCATAAAAATTAAGCCTAAGACTTAACCCTAAAACTTAACCTTAAGGCTCAACCTTAAGACTTGACGTTAAGACTTAAGTTTAAGACTTAACCTTAATACTTTACCCTAAGACGTAAGCCAAAAACTTAACCCTAAGACTTAAGCCTAAAGACTTAACTATAAGACTTAACCCTAAGTCTTAACCTTAAGACCTAACTTTAATATTCAAACTTAACACTTAACCTTAGGAGTTAACCCTTAGACTTAACCTTATAACTTAACCCTAAGACATAACATTAAGAGGTAACCATAAGACTTAACTGTAAGACTTAACCTGACACTTAACATTAAGACTTAACCCTAAGAAACAATCCTAAAACTTAACCCTAAGGATTAACATAATGACTTCACCTTAAGACTTGATCCTAAGACTTCACCTTAAGACTTATCCCTAAGTCTTAAATTTACGACTTAACCATAAGACTTAACCCTAAGACTTATCCCTAAGACATAACCCTAAGACTTAAATTTAGGACTTAACCACAAGACTTAACCCTAAGACTTAATACTAATACTTAACCTAAGACTTAACCCTGAGACTTAACCTTAAGACTTAACCCTAAGATTTAACCTTAAGACTTAACCCTAAGACTTATCCCTGAGACTTAACCCTAAGACTTATCCCTGAGACTTAACCCTAAGACTTATCCCCAAACCTTAACCTTAAGACTTATTATTAAGATTTAAATTTAAGACTGAATCTTAAGACATAATACTAAGGCTTAACCTTAAGACTTATCCCTAAGACTTAACCCTGAGAATTTAATATAAGACTGAACCTTAGGATGTAACCCTAAGACTTAACACTATAACTTAACCGAAGACAACACTAAGACTTAAATTTAAGACTAAACTTTTAGACTTAACCCTAAGACGTAAACTTAAGAATTAAACATAAATCTTAACCCTGACACTTAACCCTAAGACGTATCCCAAAGACTTAAATTTAAGACTTAAACCTAAGACTCAAACCCTAGGACTTAAGATTTAACCTTAAGACTTAACACAAAGATTTAACCCTAAGATTTAGATTTATGAGTTAACCTTAAGACTTAATCCTAAGACTTAACACTAAGACTTAACCTTAAGACATAACCATAACACTTAAATCTAAGACTTAACCTTAACACTTAACCGTAAGACATAACCTTAAGATTTAACGCTAAGACTCAAATTTACGTCTTATCCTTAAGGCTTAACCCTAAGACTTAAATTTAGGTCTTAACCTTAACAGTTAACCCTAAGACTTAACCCTGAGACTTAAACCTAAGACTTAACCCTAAGACATAACCCTGAGACTTAACCTTAAGACTTAACCTTAAAACTTAACCCTAGGACTTGAATTTAAGACTTAACCTTAAGACTTATCCCTAAGACTTAACCCTGAGACTTAAACCTAATACTTAATCTTAGAGACTTAACCCTTAGACTTAACCTTAAGACTTAACCCTAACACTTATAATTAAGACTTAACCTTGTGACTTAACCTTAAAAACTAAACCTGAGACTTAACCCTAAGACTTAAACTTAAAACTTAACCCTAAGACTTAACCCTATGATTTAAACCTAAGACTTAACTTAAACATAAGACTTAACCCTAAGGCATAACCCCGAGACTTAACCCTACGACTGAACCCTAAGACTAAACCCTAAGACTTAACCTTAAGACTTAACCCTAAGTCTTAACCCTGAGATTAACCGTGAGACTTAACCCAAGGATTTATCCCCAGGACTTAAAATTAAGACTTAAACTTATGACATAACCATAAGAGTTAACCCTGAGATTAAATCTTATGACTTTAACCCTAAGACTTAATATTAATACTTAACCTTAAGACAACACCCTAAGACTTAACCCTAAGACAATAAACCTAAGACGTAACCTTAAATACTTAACTCTAAGTCTTAACCTTAAGACTTAACCCTAAGACATAACTCTAAGACTTAATCTTAAGTCTTAACCTTAAGACCTAACCCTAAGATTTAACCTTAAGACGTGATCTTTAGGACATAACCCTAAGAATTAACCCTAAGACTTAAATTTAATACTTAACCCTAAGACTTAACCCTAAGACTTAATCCTAAGACATAACCCTGAGACTGAAACCTAAGACTTAACCTTAATGCTTAACCCTAAGTCATAACCCTGAGACTTAACATTGAAACTTAGCCTTGAAACTTAACCCTGAGACTTAACCCTAAGCCATATCCCCAAGACTTAACTCTAAGACGTAAACCTAAGACTCAATCCATAAGACTTAACCTTAAGACTTAACCCTAAGTCTCAGCCTTAAGACAGAACCTTACGACTTAACCCTGGGACTTAACCTTGAGACCTTACCTTGAGCCTTAACCCTGAGACTTATCCCTAAGACTTAACCATGAGACTTAACCTTCAGATTTACCGTTAAGTCTTAACTACAAGACTAAACCTTAAAACATAACCTTAAGACTTAACCGTAAGACATAAACCTGAGACTTAACCCTAAGACTTAACTAGAAGACTTAACCCTAAAACTTAACCTTAAGACTTAACCATAAAAATTAAGCCTAAGACTTAACCCTAAAACTTAACCTTAAGGCTCAACCTTAAGACTTGACGTTAAGACTTAAGTTTAAGACTTAACCTTAATACTTTACCCTAAGACGTAAGCCAAAAACTTAACCCTAAGACTTAACCCTAAAGACTTAACTATAAGACTTAACCCTAAGTCTTAACCTTAAGACCTAACTTTAATATTCAAACTTAACACTTAACCTTAGGAGTTAACCCTTAGACTTAACCTTATAACTTAACCCTAAGACATAACATTAAGAGGTAACCATAAGGCTTAACTGTAAGACTTAACCTGACACTTAACATTAAGACTTAACCCTAAGAAACAATCCTAAAACTTAACCCTAAGGATTAACATAATGACTTCACCTTAAGACTTGATCCTAAGACTTCACCTTAAGACTTATCCCTAAGACTTAAATTTACGACTTAACCATAAGACTTAACCCTAAGACTTATCCCTAAGACATAACCCTAAGACTTAAATTTAGGACTTAACCACAAGACTTAACCCTAAGACTTAATACTAATACTTAACCTAAGACTTAACCCTGAGACTTAACCTTAAGACTTAACCCTAAGATTTAACCTTAAGACTTAACCCTAAGACTTATCCCTGAGACTTAACCCTAAGACTTATCCCTGAGACTTAACCCTAAGACTTATCCCCAAACCTTAACCTTAAGACTTATTATTAAGATTTAAATTTAAGACTGAATCTTAAGACATAATACTAAGGCTTAACCTTAAGACTTATCCCTAAGACTTAACCCTGAGAATTTAATATAAGACTGAACCTTAGGATGTAACCCTAAGACTTAACACTATAACTTAACCGAAGACAACACTAAGACTTAAATTTAAGACTAAACTTTTAGACTTAACCGTAAGACGTAAACTTAAGAATTAAACATAAATCTTAACCCTGACACTTAACCCTAAGACGTATCCCAAAGACTTAAATTTAAGACTTAAACCTAAGACTCAAACCCTAGGACTTAAGATTTAACCTTAAGACTTAACACAAAGATTTAACCCTAAGATTTAGATTTATGAGTTAACCTTAAGACTTAATCCTAAGACTTAACACTAAGACTTAACCTTAAGACATAACCATAACACTTAAATCTAAGACTTAACCTTAACACTTAACCGTAAGACATAACCTTAAGATTTAACGCTAAGACTCAAATTTACGTCTTATCCTTAAGGCTTAACCCTAAGACTTAAATTTAGGTCTTAACCTTAACAGTTAACCCTAAGACTTAACCCTGAGACTTAAACCTAAGACTTAACCCTAAGACATAACCCTGAGACTTAACCTTAAGACTTAACCTTAAAACTTAACCCTAGGACTTGAATTTAAGACTTAACCTTAAGACTTATCCCTAAGACTTAACCCTGAGACTTAAACCTAATACTTAATCTTAGAGACTTAACCCTTAGACTTAACCTTAAGACTTAACCCTAACACTTATAATTAAGACTTAACCTTAAGACTTAACCTTGTGACTTAACCTTAAAAACTAAACCTGAGACTTAACCCTAAGACTTAAACTTAAAACTTAACCCTAAGACTTAACCCTATGATTTAAACCTAAGACTTAACTTAAACATAAGACTTAACCCTAAGGCATAACCTTGAGACTTAACCCTACGACTGAACCCTAAGACTAAACCCTAAGACTTAACCTTAAGACTTAACCCTAAGTCTTAACCCTGAGATTAACCGTGAGACTTAACCCAAGGATTTATCCCCAAGACTTAAAATTAAGACTTAAACTTATGACATAACCATAAGAGTTAACCCTGAGATTAAATCTTATGACTTTAACCCTAAGACTTAATATTAATACTTAACCTTAAGACAACACCCTAAGACTTAACCCTAAGACAATAAACCTAAGACGTAACCTTAAATACTTAACTCTAAGTCTTAACCTTAAGACTTAACCCTAAGACATAACTCTAAGACTTAATCTTAAGTCTTAACCTTAAGACCTAACCCTAAGATTTAACCTTAAGACGTGATCTTTAGGACATAACCCTAAGAATTAACCCTAAGACTTAAATTTAATACTTAACCCTAAGACTTAACCCTAAGACTTAATCCTAAGACATAACCCTGAGACTGAAACCTAAGACTTAACCTTAATGCTTAACCCTAAGTCATAACCCTGAGACTGAACATTGAAACTTAGCCTTGAAACTTAACCCTGAGACTTAACCCTAAGCCATATCCCCAAGACTTAACTCTAAGACGTAAACCTAAGACTCAATCCATAAGACTTAACCTTAAGACTTAACCCTAAGTCTCAGCCTTAAGACAGAACCTTACGACTTAACCCTGGGACTTAACCTTGAGACCTTACCTTGAGCCTTAACCCTGAGACTTATCCCTAAGACTTAACCATGAGACTTAACCTTCAGATTTACCGTTAAGTCTTAACTACAAGACTAAACCTTAAAACATAACCTTAAGACTTAACCGTAAGACATAAACCTGAGACTTAACCCTAAGACTTAACTAGAAGACTTAACCCTAAAACTTAACCTTAAGACTTAACCATAAAAATTAAGCCTAAGACTTAACCCTAAAACTTAACCTTAAGGCTCAACCTTAAGACTTGACGTTAAGACTTAAGTTTAAGACTTAACCTTAATACTTTACCCTAAGACGTAAGCCAAAAACTTAACCCTAAGACTTAAGCCTAAAGACTTAACTATAAGACTTAACCCTAAGTCTTAACCTTAAGACCTAACTTTAATATTCAAACTTAACACTTAACCTTAGGAGTTAACCCTTAGACTTAACCTTATAACTTAACCCTAAGACATAACATTAAGAGGTAACCATAAGACTTAACTGTAAGACTTAACCTGACCCTTAACATTAAGACTTAACCCTAAGAAACAATCCTAAAACTTAACCCTAAGGATTAACATAATGACTTCACCTTAAGACTTGATCCTAAGACTTCACCTTAAGACTTATCCCTAAGTCTTAAATTTACGACTTAACCATAAGACTTAACCCTAAGACTTATCCCTAAGACATAACCCTAAGACTTAAATTTAGGACTTAACCACAAGACTTAACCCTAAGACTTAATACTAATACTTAACCTAAGACTTAACCCTGAGACTTAACCTTAAGACTTAACCCTAAGATTTAACCTTAAGACTTAACCCTAAGACTTATCCCTGAGACTTAACCCTAAGACTTATCCCTGAGACTTAACCCTAAGACTTATCCCCAAACCTTAACCTTAAGACTTATTATTAAGATTTAAATTTAAGACTGAATCTTAAGACATAATACTAAGGCTTAACCTTAAGACTTATCCCTAAGACTTAACCCTGAGAATTTAATATAAGACTGAACCTTAGGATGTAACCCTAAGACTTAACACTATAACTTAACCGAAGACAACACTAAGACTTAAATTTAAGACTAAACTTTTAGACTTAACCCTAAGACGTAAACTTAAGAATTAAACATAAATCTTAACCCTGACACTTAACCCTAAGACGTATCCCAAAGACTTAAATTTAAGACTTAAACCTAAGACTCAAACCCTAGGACTTAAGATTTAACCTTAAGACTTAACACAAAGATTTAACCCTAAGATTTAGATTTATGAGTTAACCTTAAGACTTAATCCTAAGACTTAACACTAAGACTTAACCTTAAGACATAACCATAACACTTAAATCTAAGACTTAACCTTAACACTTAACCGTAAGACATAACCTTAAGATTTAACGCTAAGACTCAAATTTACGTCTTATCCTTAAGGCTTAACCCTAAGACTTAAATTTAGGTCTTAACCTTAACAGTTAACCCTAAGACTTAACCCTGAGACTTAAACCTAAGACTTAACCCTAAGACATAACCCTGAGACTTAACCTTAAGACTTAACCTTAAAACTTAACCCTAGGACTTGAATTTAAGACTTAACCTTAAGACTTATCCCTAAGACTTAACCCTGAGACTTAAACCTAATACTTAATCTTAGAGACTTAACCCTTAGACTTAACCTTAAGACTTAACCCTAACACTTATAATTAAGACTTAACCTTAAGACTTAACCTTGTGACTTAACCTTAAAAACTAAACCTGAGACTTAACCCTAAGACTTAAACTTAAAACTTAACCCTAAGACTTAACCCTATGATTTAAACCTAAGACTTAACTTAAACATAAGACTTAACCCTAAGGCATAACCCTGAGACTTAACCCTACGACTGAACCCTAAGACTAAACCCTAAGACTTAACCTTAAGACTTAACCCTAAGTCTTAACCCTGAGATTAACCGTGAGACTTAACCCAAAGATTTATCCCCAAGACTTAAAATTAAGACTTAAACTTATGACATAACCATAAGAGTTAACCCTGAGATTAAATCTTATGACTTTAACCCTAAGACTTAATATTAATACTTAACCTTAAGACAACACCCTAAGACTTAACCCTAAGACAATAAACCTAAGACGTAACCTTAAATACTTAACTCTAAGTCTTAACCTTAAGACTTAACCCTAAGACATAACTCTAAGACTTAATCTTAAGTCTTAACCTTAAGACCTAACCCTAAGATTTAACCTTAAGACGTGATCTTTAGGACATAACCCTAAGAATTAACCCTAAGACTTAAATTTAATACTTAACCCTAAGACTTAACCCTAAGACTTAATCCTAAGACATAACCCTGAGACTGAAACCTAAGACTTAACCTTAATGCTTAACCCTAAGTCATAACCCTGAGACTTAACATTGAAACTTAGCCTTGAAACTTAACCCTGAGACTTAACCCTAAGCCATATCCCCAAGACTTAACTCTAAGACGTAAACCTAAGACTCAATCCATAAGACTTAACCTTAAGACTTAACCCTAAGTCTCAGCCTTAAGACAGAACCTTACGACTTAACCCTGGGACTTAACCTTGAGACCTTACCTTGAGCCTTAACCCTGAGACTTATCCCTAAGTCTTAACCATGAGACTTAACCTTCAGATTTACCGTTAAGTCTTAACTACAAGACTAAACCTTAAAACATAACCTTAAGACTTAACCGTAAGACATAAACCTGAGACTTAACCCTAAGACTTAACTAGAAGACTTAACCCTAAAACTTAACCTTAAGACTTAACCATAAAAATTAAGCCTAAGACTTAACCCTAAAACTTAACCTTAAGGCTCAACCTTAAGACTTGACGTTAAGACTTAAGTTTAAGACTTAACCTTAATACTTTACCCTAAGACGTAAGCCAAAAACTTAACCCTAAGACTTAACCCTAAAGACTTAACTATAAGACTTAACCCTAAGTCTTAACCTTAAGACCTAACTTTAATATTCAAACTTAACACTTAACCTTAGGAGTTAACCCTTAGACTTAACCTTATAACTTAACCCTAAGACATAACATTAAGAGGTAACCATAAGACTTAACTGTAAGACTTAACCTGACACTTAACATTAAGACTTAACCCTAAGAAACAATCCTAAAACTTAACCCTAAGGATTAACATAATGACTTCACCTTAAGACTTGATCCTAAGACTTCACCTTAAGACTTATCCCTAAGACATAACCCTAAGACTTAAATTTACGACTTAACCATAAGACTTAACCCTAAGACTTATCCCTAAGACATAACCCTAAGACTTAAATTTAGGACTTAACCACAAGACTTAACCCTAAGACTTAATACTAATACTTAACCTAAGACTTAACCCTGAGACTTAACCTTAAGACTTAACCCTAAGATTTAACCTTAAGACTTAACCCTAAGACTTATCCCTGAGACTTAACCCTAAGACTTATCCCTGAGACTTAACCCTAAGACTTATCCCCAAACCTTAACCTTAAGACTTATTATTAAGATTTAAATTTAAGACTGAATCTTAAGACATAATACTAAGGCTTAACCTTAAGACTTATCCCTAAGACTTAAGCCTGAGAATTTAATATAAGACTGAACCTTAGGATGTAACCCTAAGACTTAACACTATAACTTAACCGAAGACAACACTAAGACTTAAATTTAAAACTAAACTTTTAGACTTAACCCTAAGACGTAAACTTAAGAATTAAACATAAATCTTAACCCTGACACTTAACCCTAAGACGTATCCCAAAGACTTAAATTTAAGACTTAAACCTAAGACTCAAACCCTAGGACTTAAGATTTAACCTTAAGACTTAACACAAAGATTTAACCCTAAGATTTAGATTTATGAGTTAACCTTAAGACTTAATCCTAAGACTTAACACTAAGACTTAACCTTAAGACATAACCATAACACTTAAATCTAAGACTTAACCTTAACACTTAACCGTAAGACATAACCTTAAGATTTAACGCTAAGACTCAAATTTACGTCTTATCCTTAAGGCTTAACCCTAAGACTTAAATTTAGGTCTTAACCTTAACAGTTAACCCTAAGACTTAACCCTGAGACTTAACCCTAAGACATAACCCTGAGACTTAACCTTAAGACTTAACCTTAAAACTTAACCCTAGGACTTGAATTTAAGACTTAACCTTAAGACTTATCCCTAAGACTTAACCCTGAGACTTAAACCTAATACTTAATCTTAGAGACTTAACCCTTAGACTTAACCTTAAGACTTAACCCTAACACTTATAATTAAGACTTAACCTTAAGACTTAACCTTGTGACTTAACCTTAAAAACTAAACCTGAGACTTAACCCTAAGACTTAAACTTAAAACTTAACCCTAAGACTTAACCCTATGATTTAAACCTAAGACTTAACTTAAACATAAGACTTAACCCTAAGGCATAACCCTGAGACTTAACCCTACGACTGAACCCTAAGACTAAACCCTAAGACTTAACCTTAAGACTTAACCCTAAGTCTTAACCCTGAGATTAACCGTGAGACTTAACCCAAAGATTTATCCCCAAGACTTAAAATTAAGACTTAAACTTATGACATAACCATAAGAGTTAACCCTGAGATTAAATCTTATGACTTTAACCCTAAGACTTAATATTAATACTTAACCTTAAGACAACACCCTAAGACTTAACCCTAAGACAATAAACCTAAGACGTAACCTTAAATACTTAACTCTAAGTCTTAACCTTAAGACTTAACCCTAAGACATAACTCTAAGACTTAATCTTAAGTCTTAACCTTAAGACCTAACCCTAAGATTTAACCTTAAGACGTGATCTTTAGGACATAACCCTAAGAATTAACCCTAAGACTTAAATTTAATACTTAACCCTAAGACTTAATCCTAAGACATAACCCTGAGACTGAAACCTAAGACTTAACCTTAATGCTTAACCCTAAGTCATAACCCTGAGACTTAACATTGAAACTTAGCCTTGAAACTTAACCCTGAGACTTAACCCTAAGCCATATCCCCAAGACTTAACTCTAAGACGTAAACCTAAGACTCAATCCATAAGACTTAACCTTAAGACTTAACCCTAAGTCTCAGCCTTAAGACAGAACCTTACGACTTAACCCTGGGACTTAACCTTGAGACCTTACCTTGAGCCTTAACCCTGAGACTTATCCCTAAGACTTAACCATGAGACTTAACCTTCAGATTTACCGTTAAGTCTTAACTACAAGACTAAACCTTAAAACATAACCTTAAGACTTAACCGTAAGACATAAACCTGAGACTTAACCCTAAGACTTAACTAGAAGACTTAACCCTAAAACTTAACCTTAAGACTTAACCATAAAAATTAAGCCTAAGACTTAACCCTAAAACTTAACCTTAAGGCTCAACCTTAAGACTTGACGTTAAGACTTAAGTTTAAGACTTAACCTTAATACTTTACCCTAAGACGTAAGCCAAAAACTTAACCCTAAGACTTAAGCCTAAAGACTTAACTATAAGACTTAACCCTAAGTCTTAACCTTAAGACCTAACTTTAATATTCAAACTTAACACTTAACCTTAGGAGTTAACCCTTAGACTTAACCTTATAACTTAACCCTAAGACATAACATTAAGAGGTAACCATAAGACTTAACTGTAAGACTTAACCTGACACTTAACATTAAGACTTAACCCTAAGAAACAATCCTAAAACTTAACCCTAAGGATTAACATAATGACTTCACCTTAAGACTTGATCCTAAGACTTCACCTTAAGACTTATCCCTAAGACTTAAATTTACGACTTAACCATAAGACTTAACCCTAAGACTTATCCCTAAGACATAACCCTAAGACTTAAATTTAGGACTTAACCACAAGACTTAACCCTAAGACTTAATACTAATACTTAACCTAAGACTTAACCCTGAGACTTAACCTTAAGACTTAACCCTAAGATTTAACCTTAAGACTTAACCCTAAGACTTATCCCTGAGACTTAACCCTAAGACTTATCCCTGAGACTTAACCCTAAGACTTATCCCCAAAACTTAACCTTAAGACTTATTATTAAGATTTAAATTTAAGACTGAATCTTAAGACATAATACTAAGGCTTAACCTTAAGACTTATCCCTAAGACTTAACCCTGAGAATTTAATATAAGACTGAACCTTAGGATGTAACCCTAAGACTTAACACTATAACTTAACCGAAGACAACACTAAGACTTAAATTTAAGACTAAACTTTTAGACTTAACCCTAAGACGTAAACTTAAGAATTAAACATAAATCTTAACCCTGACACTTAACCCTAAGACGTATCCCAAAGACTTAAATTTAAGACTTAAACCTAAGACTCAAACCCTAGGACTTAAGATTTAACCTTAAGACTTAACACAAAGATTTAACCCTAAGATTTAGATTTATGAGTTAACCTTAAGACTTAATCCTAAGACTTAACACTAAGACTTAACCTTAAGACATAACCATAACACTTAAATCTAAGACTTAACCTTAACACTTAACCGTAAGACATAACCTTAAGATTTAACGCTAAGACTCAAATTTACGTCTTATCCTTAAGGCTTAACCCTAAGACTTAAATTTAGGTCTTAACCTTAACAGTTAACCCTAAGACTTAAACCTGAGACTTAAACCTAAGACTTAACCCTGATACTTAACCTTAAGACTTAACCTTAAAACTTAACCCTAGGACTTGAATTTAAGACTTAACCTTAAGACTTATCCCTAAGACTTAACCCTGAGACTTAAACCTAATACTTAATCTTAGAGACTTAACCCTTAGACTTAACCTTAAGACTTAACCCTAACACTTATAATTAAGACTTAACCTTAAGACTTAACCTTGTGACTTAACCTTAAAAACTAAACCTGAGACTTAACCCTAAGACTTAAACTTAAAACTTAACCCTAAGACTTAACCCTATGATTTAAACCTAAGACTTAACTTAAACATAAGACTTAACCCTAAGGCATAACCCTGAGACTTAACCCTACGACTGAACCCTAAGACTAAACCCTAAGACTTAACCTTAAGACTTAACCCTAAGTCTTAACCCTGAGATTAACCGTGAGACTTAACCCAAGGATTTATCCCCAAGACTTAAAATTAAGACTTAAACTTATGACATAACCATAAGAGTTAACCCTGAGATTAAATCTTATGACTTTAACCCTAAGACTTAATATTAATACTTAACCTTAAGACAACACCCTAAGACTTAACCCTAAGACAATAAACCTAAGACGTAACCTTAAATACTTAACTCTAAGTCTTAACCTTAAGACTTAACCCTAAGACATAACTCTAAGACTTAATCTTAAGTCTTAACCTTAAGACCTAACCCTAAGATTTAACCTTAAGACGTGATCTTTAGGACATAACCCTAAGAATTAACCCTAAGACTTAAATTTAATACTTAACCCTAAGACTTAACCCTAAGACTTAATCCTAAGACATAACCCTGAGACTGAAACCTAAGACTTAACCTTAATGCTTAACCCTAAGTCATAACCCTGAGACTTAACATTGAAACTTAGCCTTGAAACTTAACCCTGAGACTTAACCCTAAGCCATATCCCCAAGACTTAACTCTAAGACGTAAACCTAAGACTCAATCCATAAGACTTAACCTTAAGACTTAACCCTAAGTCTCAGCCTTAAGACAGAACCTTACGACTTAACCCTGGGGCTTAACCTTGAGACCTTACCTTGAGCCTTAACCCTGAGACTTATCCCTAAGACTTAACCATGAGACTTAACCTTCAGATTTACCGTTAAGTCTTAACTACAAGACTAAACCTTAAAACATAACCTTAAGACTTAACCGTAAGACATAAACCTGAGACTTAACCCTAAGACTTAACTAGAAGACTTAACCCTAAAACTTAACCTTAAGACTTAACCATAAAAATTAAGCCTAAGACTTAACCCTAAAACTTAACCTTAAGGCTCAACCTTAAGACTTGACGTTAAGACTTAAGTTTAAGACTTAACCTTAATACTTTACCCTAAGACGTAAGCCAAAAACTTAACCCTAAGACTTAACCCTAAAGACTTAACTATAAGACTTAACCCTAAGTCTTAACCTTAAGACCTAACTTTAATATTCAAACTTAACACTTAACCTTAGGAGTTAACCCTTAGACTTAACCTTATAACTTAACCCTAAGACATAACATTAAGAGGTAACCATAAGACTTAACTGTAAGACTTAACCTGACACTTAACATTAAGACTTAACCCTAAGAAACAATCCTAAAACTTAACCCTAAGGATTAACATAATGACTTCACCTTAAGACTTGATCCTAAGACTTCACCTTAAGACTTATCCCTAAGTCTTAAATTTACGACTTAACCATAAGACTTAACCCTAAGACTTATCCCTAAGACATAACCCTAAGACTTAAATTTAGGACTTAACCACAAGACTTAACCCTAAGACTTAATACTAATACTTAACCTAAGACTTAACCCTGAGACTTAACCTTAAGACTTAACCCTAAGATTTAACCTTAAGACTTAACCCTAAGACTTATCCCTGAGACTTAACCCTAAGACTTATCCCTGAGACTTAACCCTAAGACTTATCCCCAAACCTTAACCTTAAGACTTATTATTAAGATTTAAATTTAAGACTGAATCTTAAGACATAATACTAAGGCTTAACCTTAAGACTTATCCCTAAGACTTAACCCTGAGAATTTAATATAAGACTGAACCTTAGGATGTAACCCTAAGACTTAACACTATAACTTAACCGAAGACAACACTAAGACTTAAATTTAAGACTAAACTTTTAGACTTAACCCTAAGACGTAAACTTAAGAATTAAACATAAATCTTAACCCTGACACTTAACCCTAAGACGTATCCCAAAGACTTAAATTTAAGACTTAAACCTAAGACTCAAACCCTAGGACTTAAGATTTAACCTTAAGACTTAACACAAAGATTTAACCCTAAGATTTAGATTTATGAGTTAACCTTAAGACTTAATCCTAAGACTTAACACTAAGACTTAACCTTAAGACATAACCATAACACTTAAATCTAAGACTTAACCTTAACACTTAACCGTAAGACATAACCTTAAGATTTAACGCTAAGACTCAAATTTACGTCTTATCCTTAAGGCTTAACCCTAAGACTTAAATTTAGGTCTTAACCTTAACAGTTAACCCTAAGACTTAACCCTGAGACTTAAACCTAAGACTTAACCCTAAGACATAACCCTGAGACTTAACCTTAAGACTTAACCTTAAAACTTAACCCTAGGACTTGAATTTAAGACTTAACCTTAAGACTTATCCCTAAGACTTAACCCTGAGACTTAAACCTAATACTTAATCTTAGAGACTTAACCCTTAGACTTAACCTTAAGACTTAACCCTAACACTTATAATTAAGACTTAACCTTGTGACTTAACCTTAAAAACTAAACCTGAGACTTAACCCTAAGACTTAAACTTAAAACTTAACCCTAAGACTTAACCCTATGATTTAAACCTAAGACTTAACTTAAACATAAGACTTAACCCTAAGGCATAACCCCGAGACTTAACCCTACGACTGAACCCTAAGACTAAACCCTAAGACTTAACCTTAAGACTTAACCCTAAGTCTTAACCCTGAGATTAACCGTGAGACTTAACCCAAGGATTTATCCCCAGGACTTAAAATTAAGACTTAAACTTATGACATAACCATAAGAGTTAACCCTGAGATTAAATCTTATGACTTTAACCCTAAGACTTAATATTAATACTTAACCTTAAGACAACACCCTAAGACTTAACCCTAAGACAATAAACCTAAGACGTAACCTTAAATACTTAACTCTAAGTCTTAACCTTAAGACTTAACCCTAAGACATAACTCTAAGACTTAATCTTAAGTCTTAACCTTAAGACCTAACCCTAAGATTTAACCTTAAGACGTGATCTTTAGGACATAACCCTAAGAATTAACCCTAAGACTTAAATTTAATACTTAACCCTAAGACTTAACCCTAAGACTTAATCCTAAGACATAACCCTGAGACTGAAACCTAAGACTTAACCTTAATGCTTAACCCTAAGTCATAACCCTGAGACTTAACATTGAAACTTAGCCTTGAAACTTAACCCTGAGACTTAACCCTAAGCCATATCCCCAAGACTTAACTCTAAGACGTAAACCTAAGACTCAATCCATAAGACTTAACCTTAAGACTTAACCCTAAGTCTCAGCCTTAAGACAGAACCTTACGACTTAACCCTGGGACTTAACCTTGAGACCTTACCTTGAGCCTTAACCCTGAGACTTATCCCTAAGACTTAACCATGAGACTTAACCTTCAGATTTACCGTTAAGTCTTAACTACAAGACTAAACCTTAAAACATAACCTTAAGACTTAACCGTAAGACATAAACCTGAGACTTAACCCTAAGACTTAACTAGAAGACTTAACCCTAAAACTTAACCTTAAGACTTAACCATAAAAATTAAGCCTAAGACTTAACCCTAAAACTTAACCTTAAGGCTCAACCTTAAGACTTGACGTTAAGACTTAAGTTTAAGACTTAACCTTAATACTTTACCCTAAGACGTAAGCCAAAAACTTAACCCTAAGACTTAACCCTAAAGACTTAACTATAAGACTTAACCCTAAGTCTTAACCTTAAGACCTAACTTTAATATTCAAACTTAACACTTAACCTTAGGAGTTAACCCTTAGACTTAACCTTATAACTTAACCCTAAGACATAACATTAAGAGGTAACCATAAGGCTTAACTGTAAGACTTAACCTGACACTTAACATTAAGACTTAACCCTAAGAAACAATCCTAAAACTTAACCCTAAGGATTAACATAATGACTTCACCTTAAGACTTGATCCTAAGACTTCACCTTAAGACTTATCCCTAAGACATAACCCTAAGACTTAAATTTACGACTTAACCATAAGACTTAACCCTAAGACTTATCCCTAAGACATAACCCTAAGACTTAAATTTAGGACTTAACCACAAGACTTAACCCTAAGACTTAATACTAATACTTAACCTAAGACTTAACCCTGAGACTTAACCTTAAGACTTAACCCTAAGATTTAACCTTAAGACTTAACCCTAAGACTTATCCCTGAGACTTAACCCTAAGACTTATCCCTGAGACTTAACCCTAAGACTTATCCCCAAACCTTAACCTTAAGACTTATTATTAAGATTTAAATTTAAGACTGAATCTTAAGACATAATACTAAGGCTTAACCTTAAGACTTATCCCTAAGACTTAACCCTGAGAATTTAATATAAGACTGAACCTTAGGATGTAACCCTAAGACTTAACACTATAACTTAACCGAAGACAACACTAAGACTTAAATTTAAGACTAAACTTTTAGACTTAACCCTAAGACGTAAACTTAAGAATTAAACATAAATCTTAACCCTGACACTTAACCCTAAGACGTATCCCAAAGACTTAAATTTAAGACTTAAACCTAAGACTCAAACCCTAGGACTTAAGATTTAACCTTAAGACTTAACACAAAGATTTAACCCTAAGATTTAGATTTATGAGTTAACCTTAAGACTTAATCCTAAGACTTAACACTAAGACTTAACCTTAAGACATAACCATAACACTTAAATCTAAGACTTAACCTTAACACTTAACCGTAAGACATAACCTTAAGATTTAACGCTAAGACTCAAATTTACGTCTTATCCTTAAGGCTTAACCCTAAGACTTAAATTTAGGTCTTAACCTTAACAGTTAACCCTAAGACTTAACCCTGAGACTTAAACCTAAGACTTAACCCTAAGACATAACCCTGAGACTTAACCTTAAGACTTAACCTTAAAACTTAACCCTAGGACTTGAATTTAAGACTTAACCTTAAGACTTATCCCTAAGACTTAACCCTGAGACTTAAACCTAATACTTAATCTTAGAGACTTAACCCTTAGACTTAACCTTAAGACTTAACCCTAACACTTATAATTAAGACTTAACCTTAAGACTTAACCTTGTGACTTAACCTTAAAAACTAAACCTGAGACTTAACCCTAAGACTTAAACTTAAAACTTAACCCTAAGACTTAACCCTATGATTTAAACCTAAGACTTAACTTAAACATAAGACTTAACCCTAAGGCATAACCTTGAGACTTAACCCTACGACTGAACCCTAAGACTAAACCCTAAGACTTAACCTTAAGACTTAACCCTAAGTCTTAACCCTGAGATTAACCGTGAGACTTAACCCAAGGATTTATCCCCAAGACTTAAAATTAAGACTTAAACTTATGACATAACCATAAGAGTTAACCCTGAGATTAAATCTTATGACTTTAACCCTAAGACTTAATATTAATACTTAACCTTAAGACAACACCCTAAGACTTAACCCTAAGACAATAAACCTAAGACGTAACCTTAAATACTTAACTCTAAGTCTTAACCTTAAGACTTAACCCTAAGACATAACTCTAAGACTTAATCTTAAGTCTTAACCTTAAGACCTAACCCTAAGATTTAACCTTAAGACGTGATCTTTAGGACATAACCCTAAGAATTAACCCTAAGACTTAAATTTAATACTTAACCCTAAGACTTAACCCTAAGACTTAATCCTAAGACATAACCCTGAGACTGAAACCTAAGACTTAACCTTAATGCTTAACCCTAAGTCATAACCCTGAGACTGAACATTGAAACTTAGCCTTGAAACTTAACCCTGAGACTTAACCCTAAGCCATATCCCCAAGACTTAACTCTAAGACGTAAACCTAAGACTCAATCCATAAGACTTAACCTTAAGACTTAACCCTAAGTCTCAGCCTTAAGACAGAACCTTACGACTTAACCCTGGGACTTAACCTTGAGACCTTACCTTGAGCCTTAACCCTGAGACTTATCCCTAAGACTTAACCATGAGACTTAACCTTCAGATTTACCGTTAAGTCTTAACTACAAGACTAAACCTTAAAACATAACCTTAAGACTTAACCGTAAGACATAAACCTGAGACTTAACCCTAAGACTTAACTAGAAGACTTAACCCTAAAACTTAACCTTAAGACTTAACCATAAAAATTAAGCCTAAGACTTAACCCTAAAACTTAACCTTAAGGCTCAACCTTAAGACTTGACGTTAAGACTTAAGTTTAAGACTTAACCTTAATACTTTACCCTAAGACGTAAGCCAAAAACTTAACCCTAAGACTTAAGCCTAAAGACTTAACTATAAGACTTAACCCTAAGTCTTAACCTTAAGACCTAACTTTAATATTCAAACTTAACACTTAACCTTAGGAGTTAACCCTTAGACTTAACCTTATAACTTAACCCTAAGACATAACATTAAGAGGTAACTTAAGACTTAACCCTAAGAAACAATCCTAAAACTTAACCCTAAGGATTAACATAATGACTTCACATTAAGACCTGATCCTAAGACTTCACCTTAAGACTTATCCCTAAGACATAACCCTAAGACTTAAATTTACGACTTAACCATAAGACTTAACCCTAAGACTTATCCCTAAGACATAACCCTAAGACTTAAATTTAGGACTTAACCACAAGACTTAACCCTAAGACTTAATACTAATACTTAACCTAAGACTTAACCCTGAGACTTAACCTTAAGACTTAACCCTAAGATTTAACCTTAAGACTTAACCCTAAGACTTATCCCTGAGACTTAACCCTAAGACTTATCCCTGAGACTTAACCCTAAGACTTATCCCCAAACCTTAACCTTAAGACTTATTATTAAGATTTAAATTTAAGACTGAATCTTAAGACATAATACTAAGGCTTAACCTTAAGACTTATCCCTAAGACTTAACCCTGAGAATTTAATATAAGACTGAACCTTAGGATGTAACCCTAAGACTTAACACTATAACTTAACCGAAGACAACACTAAGACTTAAATTTAAGACTAAACTTTTAGACTTAACCCTAAGACGTAAACTTAAGAATTAAACATAAATCTTAACCCTGACACTTAACCCTAAGACGTATCCCAAAGACTTAAATTTAAGACTTAAACCTAAGACTCAAACCCTAGGACTTAAGATTTAACCTTAAGACTTAACACAAAGATTTAACCCTAAGATTTAGATTTATGAGTTAACCTTAAGACTTAATCCTAAGACTTAACACTAAGACTTAACCTTAAGACATAACCATAACACTTAAATCTAAGACTTAACCTTAACACTTAACCGTAAGACATAACCTTAAGATTTAACGCTAAGACTCAAATTTACGTCTTATCCTTAAGGCTTAACCCTAAGACTTAAATTTAGGTCTTAACCTTAACAGTTAACCCTAAGACTTAACCCTGAGACTTAAACCTAAGACTTAACCCTAAGACATAACCCTGAGACTTAACCTTAAGACTTAACCTTAAAACTTAACCCTAGGACTTGAATTTAAGACTTAACCTTAAGACTTATCCCTAAGACTTAACCCTGAGACTTAAACCTAATACTTAATCTTAGAGACTTAACCCTTAGACTTAACCTTAAGACTTAACCCTAACACTTATAATTAAGACTTAACCTTGTGACTTAACCTTGTGACTTAACCTTAAAAACTAAACCTGAGACTTAACCCTAAGACTTAAACTTAAAACTTAACCCTAAGACTTAACCCTATGATTTAAACCTAAGACTTAACTTAAACATAAGACTTAACCCTAAGGCATAACCCTGAGACTTAACCCTACGACTGAACCCTAAGACTAAACCCTAAGACTTAACCTTAAGACTTAACCCTAAGTCTTAACCCTGAGATTAACCGTGAGACTTAACCCAAAGATTTATCCCCAAGACTTAAAATTAAGACTTAAACTTATGACATAACCATAAGAGTTAACCCTGAGATTAAATCTTATGACTTTAACCCTAAGACTTAATATTAATACTTAACCTTAAGACAACACCCTAAGACTTAACCCTAAGACAATAAACCTAAGACGTAACCTTAAATACTTAACTCTAAGTCTTAACCTTAAGACTTAACCCTAAGACATAACTCTAAGACTTAATCTTAAGTCTTAACCTTAAGACCTAACCCTAAGATTTAACCTTAAGACGTGATCTTTAGGACATAACCCTAAGAATTAACCCTAAGACTTAAATTTAATACTTAACCCTAAGACTTAACCCTAAGACTTAATCCTAAGACATAACCCTGAGACTGAAACCTAAGACTTAACCTTAATGCTTAACCCTAAGTCATAACCCTGAGACTTAACATTGAAACTTAGCCTTGAAACTTAACCCTGAGACTTAACCCTAAGCCATATCCCCAAGACTTAACTCTAAGACGTAAACCTAAGACTCAATCCATAAGACTTAACCTTAAGACTTAACCCTAAGTCTCAGCCTTAAGACAGAACCTTACGACTTAACCCTGGGACTTAACCTTGAGACCTTACCTTGAGCCTTAACCCTGAGACTTATCCCTAAGACTTAACCATGAGACTTAACCTTCAGATTTACCGTTAAGTCTTAACTACAAGACTAAACCTTAAAACATAACCTTAAGACTTAACCGTAAGACATAAACCTGAGACTTAACCCTAAGACTTAACTAGAAGACTTAACCCTAAAACTTAACCTTAAGACTTAACCATAAAAATTAAGCCTAAGACTTAACCCTAAAACTTAACCTTAAGGCTCAACCTTAAGACTTGACGTTAAGACTTAAGTTTAAGACTTAACCTTAATACTTTACCCTAAGACGTAAGCCAAAAACTTAACCCTAAGACTTAACCCTAAAGACTTAACTATAAGACTTAACCCTAAGTCTTAACCTTAAGACCTAACTTTAATATTCAAACTTAACACTTAACCTTAGGAGTTAACCCTTAGACTTAACCTTATAACTTAACCCTAAGACATAACATTAAGAGGTAACCATAAGACTTAACTGTAAGACTTAACCTGACACTTAACATTAAGACTTAACCCTAAGAAACAATCCTAAAACTTAACCCTAAGGATTAACATAATGACTTCACCTTAAGACTTGATCCTAAGACTTCACCTTAAGACTTATCCCTAAGACATAACCCTAAGACTTAAATTTACGACTTAACCATAAGACTTAACCCTAAGACTTATCCCTAAGACATAACCCTAAGACTTAAATTTAGGACTTAACCACAAGACTTAACCCTAAGACTTAATACTAATACTTAACCTAAGACTTAACCCTGAGACTTAACCTTAAGACTTAACCCTAAGATTTAACCTTAAGACTTAACCCTAAGACTTATCCCTGAGACTTAACCCTAAGACTTATCCCTGAGACTTAACCCTAAGACTTATCCCCAAACCTTAACCTTAAGACTTATTATTAAGATTTAAATTTAAGACTGAATCTTAAGACATAATACTAAGGCTTAACCTTAAGACTTATCCCTAAGACTTAACCCTGAGAATTTAATATAAGACTGAACCTTAGGATGTAACCCTAAGACTTAACACTATAACTTAACCGAAGACAACACTGAGACTTAAATTTAAGACTAAACTTTTAGACTTAACCCTAAGACGTAAACTTAAGAATTAAACATAAATCTTAACCCTGACACTTAACCCTAAGACGTATCCCAAAGACTTAAATTTAAGACTTAAACCTAAGACTCAAACCCTAGGACTTAAGATTTAACCTTAAGACTTAACACAAAGATTTAACCCTAAGATTTAGATTTATGAGTTAACCTTAAGACTTAATCCTAAGACTTAACACTAAGACTTAACCTTAAGACATAACCATAACACTTAAATCTAAGACTTAACCTTAACACTTAACCGTAAGACATAACCTTAAGATTTAACGCTAAGACTCAAATTTACGTCTTATCCTTAAGGCTTAACCCTAAGACTTAAATTTAGGTCTTAACCTTAACAGTTAACCCTAAGACTTAACCCTGAGACTTAAACCTAAGACTTAACCCTAAGACATAACCCTGAGACTTAACCTTAAGACTTAACCTTAAAACTTAACCCTAGGACTTGAATTTAAGACTTAACCTTAAGACTTATCCCTAAGACTTAACCCTGAGACTTAAACCTAATACTTAATCTTAGAGACTTAACCCTTAGACTTAACCTTAAGACTTAACCCTAACACTTATAATTAAGACTTAACCTTGTGACTTAACCTTAAAAACTAAACCTGAGACTTAACCCTAAGACTTAAACTTAAAACTTAACCCTAAGACTTAACCCTATGATTTAAACCTAAGACTTAACTTAAACATAAGACTTAACCCTAAGGCATAACCCTGAGACTTAACCCTACGACTGAACCCTAAGACTAAACCCTAAGACTTAACCTTAAGACTTAACCCTAAGTCTTAACCCTGAGATTAACCGTGAGACTTAACCCAAGGATTTATCCCCAAGACTTAAAATTAAGACTTAAACTTATGACATAGCCATAAGAGTTAACCCTGAGATTAAATCTTATGACTTTAACCCTAAGACTTAATATTAATACTTAACCTTAAGACAACACCCTAAGACTTAACCCTAAGACAATAAACCTAAGACGTAACCTTAAATACTTAACTCTAAGTCTTAACCTTAAGACTTAACCCTAAGACATAACTCTAAGACTTAATCTTAAGTCTTAACCTTAAGACCTAACCCTAAGATTTAACCTTAAGACGTGATCTTTAGGACATAACCCTAAGAATTAACCCTAAGACTTAAATTTAATACTTAACCCTAAGACTTAACCCTAAGACTTAATCCTAAGACATAACCCTGAGACTGAAACCTAAGACTTAACCTTAATGCTTAACCCTAAGTCATAACCCTGAGACTTAACATTGAAACTTAGCCTTGAAACTTAACCCTGAGACTTAACCCTAAGCCATATCCCCAAGACTTAACTCTAAGACCTAAACCTAAGACTCAATCCATAAGACTTAACCTTAAGACTTAACCCTAAGTCTCAGCCTTAAGACAGAACCTTACGACTTAACCCTGGGACTTAACCTTGAGACCTTACCTTGAGCCTTAACCCTGAGACTTATCCCTAAGACTTAACCATGAGACTTAACCTTCAGATTTACCGTTAAGTCTTAACTACAAGACTAAACCTTAAAACATAACCTTAAGACTTAACCGTAAGACATAAACCTGAGACTTAACCCTAAGACTTAACTGGAAGACTTAACCCTAAAACTTAACCTTAAGACTTAACCATAAAAATTAAGCCTAAGACTTAACCCTAAAACTTAACCTTAAGGCTCAACCTTAAGACTTGACGTTAAGACTTAAGTTTAAGACTTAACCTTAATACTTTACCCTAAGACGTAAGCCAAAAACTTAACCCTAAGACTTAACCCTAAAGACTTAACTATAAGACTTAACCCTAAGTCTTAACCTTAAGACCTAACTTTAATATTCAGACTTAACACTTAACCTTAGGAGTTAACCCTTAGACTTAACCTTATAACTTAACCCTAAGACATAACATTAAGAGGTAACCATAAGACTTGACTGTAAGACTTAACCTGACACTTAACATTAAGACTTAACCCTAAGAAACAATCCTAAAACTTAACCCTAAGGATTAACATAATGACTTCACCTTAAGACTTGATCCTAAGACTTCACCTTAAGACTTATCCCTAAGACATAACCCTAAGACTTAAATTTACGACTTAACCATAAGACTTAACCCTAAGACTTATCCCTAAGACATAACCCTAAGACTTAAATTTAGGACTTAACCACAAGACTTAACCCTAAGACTTAATACTAATACTTAACCTAAGACTTAACCCTGAGACTTAACCTTAAGACTTAACCCTAAGATTTAACCTTAAGACTTAACCCTAAGACTTATCCCTGAGACTTAACCCTAAGACTTATCCCTGAGACTTAACCCTAAGACTTATCCCCAAACCTTAACCTTAAGACTTATTATTAAGATTTAAATTTAAGACTGAATCTTAAGACATAATACTAAGGCTTAACCTTAAGACTTATCCCTAAGACTTAACCCTGAGAATTTAATATAAGACTGAACCTTAGGATGTAACCCTAAGACTTAACACTATAACTTAACCGAAGACAACACTGAGACTTAAATTTAAGACTAAACTTTTAGACTTAACCCTAAGACGTAAACTTAAGAATTAAACATAAATCTTAACCCTGACACTTAACCCTAAGACGTATCCCAAAGACTTAAATTTAAGACTTAAACCTAAGACTCAAACCCTAGGACTTAAGATTTAACCTTAAGACTTAACACAAAGATTTAACCCTAAGATTTAGATTTATGAGTTAACCTTAAGACTTAATCCTAAGACTTAACACTAAGACTTAACCTTAAGACATAACCATAACACTTAAATCTAAGACTTAACCTTAACACTTAACCGTAAGACATAACCTTAAGATTTAACGCTAAGACTCAAATTTACGTCTTATCCTTAAGGCTTAACCCTAAGACTTAAATTTAGGTCTTAACCTTAACAGTTAACCCTGAGACTTAAACCTAAGACTTAACCCTAAAACATAACCCTGAGACTTAACCTTAAGACTTAACCTTAAAACTTAACCCTAGGACTTGAATTTAAGACTTAACCTTAAGACTTATCCCTAAGACTTAACCCTGAGACTTAAACCTAATACTTAATCTTAGAGACTTAACCCTTAGACTTAACCTTAAGACTTAACCCTAACACTTATAATTAAGACTTAACCTTGTGACTTAACCTTAAAAACTAAACCTGAGACTTAACCCTAAGACTTAAAACTTAACCCTAAGACTTAACCCTATGATTTAAACCTAAGACTTAACTTAAACATAAGACTTAACCCTAAGGCATAACCCTGAGACTTAACCCTACGACTGAACCCTAAGACTAAACCCTAAGACTTAACCTTAAGACTTAACCCTAAGTCTTAACCCTGAGATTAACCGTGAGACTTAACCCAAAGATTTATCCCCAAGACTTAAAATTAAGACTTAAACTTATGACATAACCATAAGAGTTAACCCTGAGATTAAATCTTATGACTTTAACCCTAAGACTTAATATTAATACTTAACCTTAAGACAACACCCTAAGACTTAACCCTAAGACAATAAACCTAAGACGTAACCTTAAATACTTAACTCTAAGTCTTAACCTTAAGACTTAACCCTAAGACATAACTCTAAGACTTAATCTTAAGTCTTAACCTTAAGACCTAACCCTAAGATTTAACCTTAAGACGTGATCTTTAGGACATAACCCTAAGAATTAACCCTAAGACTTAAATTTAATACTTAACCCTAAGACTTAACCCTAAGACTTAATCCTAAGACATAACCCTGAGACTGAAACCTAAGACTTAACCTTAATGCTTAACCCTAAGTCATAACCCTGAGACTTAACATTGAAACTTAGCCTTGAAACTTAACCCTGAGACTTAACCCTAAGCCATATCCCCAAGACTTAACTCTAAGACGTAAACCTAAGACTCAATCCATAAGACTTAACCTTAAGACTTAACCCTAAGTCTCAGCCTTAAGACAGAACCTTACGACTTAACCCTGGGACTTAACCTTGAGACCTTACCTTGAGCCTTAACCCTGAGACTTATCCCTAAGACTTAACCATGAGACTTAACCTTCAGATTTACCGTTAAGTCTTAACTACAAGACTAAACCTTAAAACATAACCTTAAGACTTAACCGTAAGACATAAACCTGAGACTTAACCCTAAGACTTAACTAGAAGACTTAACCCTAAAACTTAACCTTAAGACTTAACCATAAAAATTAAGCCTGAGACTTAACCCTAAAACTTAACCTTAAGGCTCAACCTTAAGACTTGACGTTAAGACTTAAGTTTAAGACTTAACCTTAATACTTTACCCTAAGACGTAAGCCAAAAACTTAACCCTAAGACTTAACCCTAAAGACTTAACTATAAGACTTAACCCTAAGTCTTAACCTTAAGACCTAACTTTAATATTCAAACTTAACACTTAACCTTAGGAGTTAACCCTTAGACTTAACCTTATAACTTAACCCTAAGACATAACATTAAGAGGTAACCATAAGACTTAACTGTAAGACTTAACCTGACACTTAACATTAAGACTTAACCCTAAGAAACAATCCTAAAACTTAACCCTAAGGATTAACATAATGACTTCACCTTAAGACTTGATCCTAAGACTTCACCTTAAGACTTATCCCTAAGACATAACCCTAAGACTTAAATTTACGACTTAACCATAAGACTTAACCCTAAGACTTATCCCTAAGACATAACCCTAAGACTTAAATTTAGGACTTAACCACAAGACTTAACCCTAAGACTTAATACTAATACTTAACCTAAGACTTAACCCTGAGACTTAACCTTAAGACTTAACCCTAAGATTTAACCTTAAGACTTAACCCTAAGACTTATCCCTGAGACTTAACCCTAAGACTTATCCCTGAGACTTAACCCTAAGACTTATCCCCAAACCTTAACCTTAAGACTTATTATTAAGATTTAAATTTAAGACTGAATCTTAAGACATAATACTAAGGCTTAACCTTAAGACTTATCCCTAAGACTTAACCCTGAGAATTTAATATAAGACTGAACCTTAGGATGTAACCCTAAGACTTAACACTATAACTTAACCGAAGACAACACTAAGACTTAAATTTAAGACTAAACTTTTAGACTTAACCCTAAGACGTAAACTTAAGAATTAAACATAAATCTTAACCCTGACACTTAACCCTAAGACGTATCCCAAAGACTTAAATTTAAGACTTAAACCTAAGACTCAAACCCTAGGACTTAAGATTTAACCTTAAGACTTAACACAAAGATTTAACCCTAAGATTTAGATTTATGAGTTAACCTTAAGACTTAATCCTAAGACTTAACACTAAGACTTAACCTTAAGACATAACCATAACACTTAAATCTAAGACTTAACCTTAACACTTAACCGTAAGACATAACCTTAAGATTTAACGCTAAGACTCAAATTTACGTCTTATCCTTAAGGCTTAACCCTAAGACTTAAATTTAGGTCTTAACCTTAACAGTTAACCCTAAGACTTAACCCTGAGACTTAACCCTAAGACATAACCCTGAGACTTAACCTTAAGACTTAACCTTAAAACTTAACCCTAGGACTTGAATTTAAGACTTAACCTTAAGACTTATCCCTAAGACTTAACCCTGAGACTTAAACCTAATACTTAATCTTAGAGACTTAACCCTTAGACTTAACCTTAAGGCTTAACCCTAACACTTTTAATTAAGACTTAACCTTAAGACTTAACCTTGTGACTTAACCTTAAAAACTAAACCTGAGACTTAACCCTAAGACTTAAACTTAAAACTTAACCCTAAGACTTAACCCTATGATTTAAACCTAAGACTTAACTTAAACATAAGACTTAACCCTAAGGCATAACCCTGAGACTTAACCCTACGACTGAACCCTAAGACTAAACCCTAAGACTTAACCTTAAGACTTAACCCTAAGTCTTAACCCTGAGATTAACCGTGAGACTTAACCCAAGGATTTATCCCCAAGACTTAAAATTAAGACTTAAACTTATGACATAACCATAAGAGTTAACCCTGAGATTAAATCTTATGACTTTAACCCTAAGACTTAATATTAATACTTAACCTTAAGACAACACCCTAAGACTTAACCCTAAGACAATAAACCTAAGACGTAACCTTAAATACTTAACTCTAAGTCTTAACCTTAAGACTTAACCCTAAGACATAACTCTAAGACTTAATCTTAAGTCTTAACCTTAAGACCTAACCCTAAGATTTAACCTTAAGACGTGATCTTTAGGACATAACCCTAAGAATTAACCCTAAGACTTAAATTTAATACTTAACCCTAAGACTTAACCCTAAGACTTAATCCTAAGACATAACCCTGAGACTGAAACCTAAGACTTAACCTTAATGCTTAACCCTAAGTCATAACCCTGAGACTTAACATTGAAACTTAGCCTTGAAACTTAACCCTGAGACTTAACCCTAAGCCATATCCCCAAGACTTAACTCTAAGACGTAAACCTAAGACTCAATCCATAAGACTTAACCTTAAGACTTAACCCTAAGTCTCAGCCTTAAGACAGAACCTTACGACTTAACCCTGGGACTTAACCTTGAGACCTTACCTTGAGCCTTAACCCTGAGACTTATCCCTAAGACTTAACCATGAGACTTAACCTTCAGATTTACCGTTAAGTCTTAACTACAAGACTAAACCTTAAAACATAACCTTAAGACTTAACCGTAAGACATAAACCTGAGACTTAACCCTAAGACTTAACTAGAAGACTTAACCCTAAAACTTAACCTTAAGACTTAACCATAAAAATTAAGCCTAAGACTTAACCCTAAAACTTAACCTTAAGGCTCAACCTTAAGACTTGACGTTAAGACTTAAGTTTAAGACTTAACCTTAATACTTTACCCTAAGACGTAAGCCAAAAACTTAACCCTAAGACTTAACCCTAAAGACTTAACTATAAGACTTAACCCTAAGTCTTAACCTTAAGACCTAACTTTAATATTCAAACTTAACACTTAACCTTAGGAGTTAACCCTTAGACTTAACCTTATAACTTAACCCTAAGACATAACATTAAGAGGTAACCATAAGACTTAACTGTAAGACTTAACCTGACACTTAACATTAAGACTTAACCCTAAGAAACAATCCTAAAACTTAACCCTAAGGATTAACATAATGACTTCACCTTAAGACTTGATCCTAAGACTTCACCTTAAGACTTATCCCTAAGACATAACCCTAAGACTTAAATTTACGACTTAACCATAAGACTTAACCCTAAGACTTATCCCTAAGACATAACCCTAAGACTTAAATTTAGGACTTAACCACAAGACTTAACCCTAAGACTTAATACTAATACTTAACCTAAGACTTAACCCTGAGACTTAACCTTAAGACTTAACCCTAAGATTTAACCTTAAGACTTAACCCTAAGACTTATCCCTGAGACTTAACCCTAAGACTTATCCCTGAGACTTAACCCTAAGACTTATCCCCAAACCTTAACCTTAAGACTTATTATTAAGATTTAAATTTAAGACTGAATCTTAAGACATAATACTAAGGCTTAACCTTAAGACTTATCCCTAAGACTTAACCCTGAGAATTTAATATAAGACTGAACCTTAGGATGTAACCCTAAGACTTAACACTATAACTTAACCGAAGACAACACTAAGACTTAAATTTAAGACTAAACTTTTAGACTTAACCCTAAGACGTAAACTTAAGAATTAAACATAAATCTTAACCCTGACACTTAACCCTAAGACGTATCCCAAAGACTTAAATTTAAGACTTAAACCTAAGACTCAAACCCTAGGACTTAAGATTTAACCTTAAGACTTAACACAAAGATTTAACCCTAAGATTTAGATTTATGAGTTAACCTTAAGACTTAATCCTAAGACTTAACACTAAGACTTAACCTTAAGACATAACCATAACACTTAAATCTAAGACTTAACCTTAACACTTAACCGTAAGACATAACCTTAAGATTTAACGCTAAGACTCAAATTTACGTCTTATCCTTAAGGCTTAAACCTAAGACTTAAATTTAGGTCTTAACCTTAACAGTTAACCCTAAGACTTAACCCTGAGACTTAACCCTAAGACATAACCCTGAGACTTAACCTTAAGACTTAACCTTAAAACTTAACCCTAGGACTTGAATTTAAGACTTAACCTTAAGACTTATCCCTAAGACTTAACCCTGAGACTTAAACCTAATACTTAATCTTAGAGACTTAACCCTTAGACTTAACCTTAAGACTTAACCCTAACACTTATAATTAAGACTTAACCTTAAGACTTAACCTTGTGACTTAACCTTAAAAACTAAACCTGAGACTTAACCCTAAGACTTAAACTTAAAACTTAACCCTAAGACTTAACCCTATGATTTAAACCTAAGACTTAACTTAAACATAAGACTTAACCCTAAGGCATAACCCTGAGACTTAACCCTACGACTGAACCCTAAGACTAAACCCTAAGACTTAACCTTAAGACTTAACCCTAAGTCTTAACCCTGAGATTAACCGTGAGACTTAACCCAAAGATTTATCCCCAAGACTTAAAATTAAGACTTAAACTTATGACATAGCCATAAGAGTTAACCCTGAGATTAAATCTTATGACTTTAACCCTAAGACTTAATATTAATACTTAACCTTAAGACAACACCCTAAGACTTAACCCTAAGACAATAAACCTAAGACGTAACCTTAAATACTTAACTCTAAGTCTTAACCTTAAGACTTAACCCTAAGACATAACTCTAAGACTTAATCTTAAGTCTTAACCTTAAGACCTAACCCTAAGATTTAACCTTAAGACGTGATCTTTAGGACATAACCCTAAGAATTAACCCTAAGACTTAAATTTAATACTTAACCCTAAGACTTAACCCTAAGACTTAATCCTAAGACATAACCCTGAGACTGAAACCTAAGACTTAACCTTAATGCTTAACCCTAAGTCATAACCCTGAGACTTAACATTGAAACTTAGCCTTGAAACTTAACCCTGAGACTTAACCCTAAGCCATATCCCCAAGACTTAACTCTAAGACGTAAACCTAAGACTCAATCCATAAGACTTAACCTTAAGACTTAACCCTAAGTCTCAGCCTTAAGACAGAACCTTACGACTTAACCCTGGGACTTAACCTTGAGACCTTACCTTGAGCCTTAACCCTGAGACTTATCCCTAAGACTTAACCATGAGACTTAACCTTCAGATTTACCGTTAAGTCTTAACTACAAGACTAAACCTTAAAACATAACCTTAAGACTTAACCGTAAGACATAAACCTGAGACTTAACCCTAAGACTTAACTAGAAGACTTAACCCTAAAACTTAACCTTAAGACTTAACCATAAAAATTAAGCCTAAGACTTAACCCTAAAACTTAACCTTAAGGCTCAACCTTAAGACTTGACGTTAAGACTTAAGTTTAAGACTTAACCTTAATACTTTACCCTAAGACGTAAGCCAAAAACTTAACCCTAAGACTTAACCCTAAAGACTTAACTATAAGACTTAACCCTAAGTCTTAACCTTAAGACCTAACTTTAATATTCAAACTTAACACTTAACCTTAGGAGTTAACCCTTAGACTTAACCTTATAACTTAACCCTAAGACATAACATTAAGAGGTAACCATAAGACTTAACTGTAAGACTTAACCTGACACTTAACATTAAGACTTAACCCTAAGAAACAATCCTAAAACTTAACCCTAAGGATTAACATAATGACTTCACCTTAAGACTTGATCCTAAGACTTCACCTTAAGACTTATCCCTAAGACATAACCCTAAGACTTAAATTTACGACTTAACCATAAGACTTAACCCTAAGACTTATCCCTAAGACATAACCCTAAGACTTAAATTTAGGACTTAACCACAAGACTTAACCCTAAGACTTAATACTAATACTTAACCTAAGACTTAACCCTGAGACTTAACCTTAAGACTTAACCCTAAGATTTAACCTTAAGACTTAACCCTAAGACTTATCCCTGAGACTTAACCCTAAGACTTATCCCTGAGACTTAACCCTAAGACTTATCCCCAAACCTTAACCTTAAGACTTATTATTAAGATTTAAATTTAAGACTGAATCTTAAGACATAATACTAAGGCTTAACCTTAAGACTTATCCCTAAGACTTAACCCTGAGAATTTAATATAAGACTGAACCTTAGGATGTAACCCTAAGACTTAACACTATAACTTAACCGAAGACAACACTAAGACTTAAATTTAAGACTAAACTTTTAGACTTAACCCTAAGACGTAAACTTAAGAATTAAACATAAATCTTAACCCTGACACTTAACCCTAAGACGTATCCCAAAGACTTAAATTTAAGACTTAAACCTAAGACTCAAACCCTAGGACTTAAGATTTAACCTTAAGACTTAACACAAAGATTTAACCCTAAGATTTAGATTTATGAGTTAACCTTAAGACTTAATCCTAAGACTTAACACTAAGACTTAACCTTAAGACATAACCATAACACTTAAATCTAAGACTTAACCTTAACACTTAACCGTAAGACATAACCTTAAGATTTAACGCTAAGACTCAAATTTACGTCTTATCCTTAAGGCTTAAACCTAAGACTTAAATTTAGGTCTTAACCTTAACAGTTAACCCTAAGACTTAACCCTGAGACTTAACCCTAAGACATAACCCTGAGACTTAACCTTAAGACTTAACCTTAAAACTTAACCCTAGGACTTGAATTTAAGACTTAACCTTAAGACTTATCCCTAAGACTTAACCCTGAGACTTAAACCTAATACTTAATCTTAGAGACTTAACCCTTAGACTTAACCTTAAGACTTAACCCTAACACTTATAATTAAGACTTAACCTTAAGACTTAACCTTGTGACTTAACCTTAAAAACTAAACCTGAGACTTAACCCTAAGACTTAAACTTAAAACTTAACCCTAAGACTTAACCCTATGATTTAAACCTAAGACTTAACTTAAACATAAGACTTAACCCTAAGGCATAACCCTGAGACTTAACCCTACGACTGAACCCTAAGACTAAACCCTAAGACTTAACCTTAAGACTTAACCCTAAGTCTTAACCCTGAGATTAACCGTGAGACTTAACCCAAAGATTTATCCCCAAGACTTAAAATTAAGACTTAAACTTATGACATAGCCATAAGAGTTAACCCTGAGATTAAATCTTATGACTTTAACCCTAAGACTTAATATTAATACTTAACCTTAAGACAACACCCTAAGACTTAACCCTAAGACAATAAACCTAAGACGTAACCTTAAATACTTAACTCTAAGTCTTAACCTTAAGACTTAACCCTAAGACATAACTCTAAGACTTAATCTTAAGTCTTAACCTTAAGACCTAACCCTAAGATTTAACCTTAAGACGTGATCTTTAGGACATAACCCTAAGAATTAACCCTAAGACTTAAATTTAATACTTAACCCTAAGACTTAACCCTAAGACTTAATCCTAAGACATAACCCTGAGACTGAAACCTAAGACTTAACCTTAATGCTTAACCCTAAGTCATAACCCTGAGACTTAACATTGAAACTTAGCCTTGAAACTTAACCCTGAGACTTAACCCTAAGCCATATCCCCAAGACTTAACTCTAAGACGTAAACCTAAGACTCAATCCATAAGACTTAACCTTAAGACTTAACCCTAAGTCTCAGCCTTAAGACAGAACCTTACGACTTAACCCTGGGACTTAACCTTGAGACCTTACCTTGAGCCTTAACCCTGAGACTTATCCCTAAGACTTAACCATGAGACTTAACCTTCAGATTTACCGTTAAGTCTTAACTACAAGACTAAACCTTAAAACATAACCTTAAGACTTAACCGTAAGACATAAACCTGAGACTTAACCCTAAGACTTAACTAGAAGACTTAACCCTAAAACTTAACCTTAAGACTTAACCATAAAAATTAAGCCTAAGACTTAACCCTAAAACTTAACCTTAAGGCTCAACCTTAAGACTTGACGTTAAGACTTAAGTTTAAGACTTAACCTTAATACTTTACCCTAAGACGTAAGCCAAAAACTTAACCCTAAGACTTAACCCTAAAGACTTAACTATAAGACTTAACCCTAAGTCTTAACCTTAAGACCTAACTTTAATATTCAAACTTAACACTTAACCTTAGGAGTTAACCCTTAGACTTAACCTTATAACTTAACCCTAAGACATAACATTAAGAGGTAACCATAAGACTTAACTGTAAGACTTAACCTGACACTTAACATTAAGACTTAACCCTAAGAAACAATCCTAAAACTTAACCCTAAGGATTAACATAATGACTTCACCTTAAGACTTGATCCTAAGACTTCACCTTAAGACTTATCCCTAAGACATAACCCTAAGACTTAAATTTACGACTTAACCATAAGACTTAACCCTAAGACTTATCCCTAAGACATAACCCTAAGACTTAAATTTAGGACTTAACCACAAGACTTAACCCTAAGACTTAATACTAATACTTAACCTAAGACTTAACCCTGAGACTTAACCTTAAGACTTAACCCTAAGATTTAACCTTAAGACTTAACCCTAAGACTTATCCCTGAGACTTAACCCTAAGACTTATCCCTGAGACTTAACCCTAAGACTTATCCCCAAACCTTAACCTTAAGACTTATTATTAAGATTTAAATTTAAGACTGAATCTTAAGACATAATACTAAGGCTTAACCTTAAGACTTATCCCTAAGACTTAACCCTGAGAATTTAATATAAGACTGAACCTTAGGATGTAACCCTAAGACTTAACACTATAACTTAACCGAAGACAACACTAAGACTTAAATTTAAGACTAAACTTTTAGACTTAACCCTAAGACGTAAACTTAAGAATTAAACATAAATCTTAACCCTGACACTTAACCCTAAGACGTATCCCAAAGACTTAAATTTAAGACTTAAACCTAAGACTCAAACCCTAGGACTTAAGATTTAACCTTAAGACTTAACACAAAGATTTAACCCTAAGATTTAGATTTATGAGTTAACCTTAAGACTTAATCCTAAGACTTAACACTAAGACTTAACCTTAAGACATAACCATAACACTTAAATCTAAGACTTAACCTTAACACTTAACCGTAAGACATAACCTTAAGATTTAACGCTAAGACTCAAATTTACGTCTTATCCTTAAGGCTTAACCCTAAGACTTAAATTTAGGTCTTAACCTTAACAGTTAACCCTGAGACTTAACCCTGAGACTTAACCCTAAGACATAACCCTGAGACTTAACCTTAAGACTTAACCTTAAAACTTAACCCTAGGACTTGAATTTAAGACTTAACCTTAAGACTTATCCCTAAGACTTAACCCTGAGACTTAAACCTAATACTTAATCTTAGAGACTTAACCCTTAGACTTAACCTTAAGGCTTAACCCTAACACTTTTAATTAAGACTTAACCTTAAGACTTAACCTTGTGACTTAACCTTAAAAACTAAACCTGAGACTTAACCCTAAGACTTAAACTTAAAACTTAACCCTAAGACTTAACCCTATGATTTAAACCTAAGACTTAACTTAAACATAAGACTTAACCCTAAGGCATAACCCTGAGACTTAACCCTACGACTGAACCCTAAGACTAAACCCTAAGACTTAACCTTAAGACTTAACCCTAAGTCTTAACCCTGAGATTAACCGTGAGACTTAACCCAAAGATTTATCCCCAAGACTTAAAATTAAGACTTAAACTTATGACATAGCCATAAGAGTTAACCCTGAGATTAAATCTTATGACTTTAACCCTAAGACTTAATATTAATACTTAACCTTAAGACAACACCCTAAGACTTAACCCTAAGACAATAAACCTAAGACGTAACCTTAAATACTTAACTCTAAGTCTTAACCTTAAGACTTAACCCTAAGACATAACTCTAAGACTTAATCTTAAGTCTTAACCTTAAGACCTAACCCTAAGATTTAACCTTAAGACGTGATCTTTAGGACATAACCCTAAGAATTAACCCTAAGACTTAAATTTAATACTTAACCCTAAGACTTAACCCTAAGACTTAATCCTAAGACATAACCCTGAGACTGAAACCTAAGACTTAACCTTAATGCTTAACCCTAAGTCATAACCCTGAGACTTAACATTGAAACTTAGCCTTGAAACTTAACCCTGAGACTTAACCCTAAGCCATATCCCCAAGACTTAACTCTAAGACGTAAACCTAAGACTCAATCCATAAGACTTAACCTTAAGACTTAACCCTAAGTCTCAGCCTTAAGACAGAACCTTACGACTTAACCCTGGGACTTAACCTTGAGACCTTACCTTGAGCCTTAACCCTGAGACTTATCCCTAAGACTTAACCATGAGACTTAACCTTCAGATTTACCGTTAAGTCTTAACTACAAGACTAAACCTTAAAACATAACCTTAAGACTTAACCGTAAGACATAAACCTGAGACTTAACCCTAAGACTTAACTGGAAGACTTAACCCTAAAACTTAACCTTAAGACTTAACCATAAAAATTAAGCCTAAGACTTAACCCTAAAACTTAACCTTAAGGCTCAACCTTAAGACTTGACGTTAAGACTTAAGTTTAAGACTTAACCTTAATACTTTACCCTAAGACGTAAGCCAAAAACTTAACCCTAAGACTTAACCCTAAAGACTTAACTATAAGACTTAACCCTAAGTCTTAACCTTAAGACCTAACTTTAATATTCAAACTTAACACTTAACCTTAGGAGTTAACCCTTAGACTTAACCTTATAACTTAACCCTAAGACATAACATTAAGAGGTAACCATAAGACTTAACTGTAAGACTTAACCTGACACTTAACATTAAGACTTAACCCTAAGAAACAATCCTAAAACTTAACCCTAAGGATTAACATAATGACTTCACCTTAAGACTTGATCCTAAGACTTCACCTTAAGACTTATCCCTAAGACATAACCCTAAGACTTAAATTTACGACTTAACCCTAAGACTTATCCCTAAGACATAACCCTAAGACTTAAATTTAGGACTTAACCACAAGACTTAACCCTAAGACTTAATACTAATACTTAACCTAAGACTTAACCCTGAGACTTAACCTTAAGACTTAACCCTAAGATTTAACCTTAAGACTTAACCCTAAGACTTATCCCTGAGACTTAACCCTAAGACTTATCCCTGAGACTTAACCCTAAGACTTATCCCCAAACCTTAACCTTAAGACTTATTATTAAGATTTAAATTTAAGACTGAATCTTAAGACATAATACTAAGGCTTAACCTTAAGACTTATCCCTAAGACTTAACCCTGAGAATTTAATATAAGACTGAACCTTAGGATGTAACCCTAAGACTTAACACTATAACTTAACCGAAGACAACACTAAGACTTAAATTTAAGACTAAACTTTTAGACTTAACCCTAAGACGTAAACTTAAGAATTAAACATAAATCTTAACCCTGACACTTAACCCTAAGACGTATCCCAAAGACTTAAATTTAAGACTTAAACCTAAGACTCAAACCCTAGGACTTAAGATTTAACCTTAAGACTTAACACAAAGATTTAACCCTAAGATTTAGATTTATGAGTTAACCTTAAGACTTAATCCTAAGACTTAACACTAAGACTTAACCTTAAGACATAACCATAACACTTAAATCTAAGACTTAACCTTAACACTTAACCGTAAGACATAACCTTAAGATTTAACGCTAAGACTCAAATTTACGTCTTATCCTTAAGGCTTAACCCTAAGACTTAAATTTAGGTCTTAACCTTAACAGTTAACCCTAAGACTTAACCCTGAGACTTAACCCTAAGACATAACCCTGAGACTTAACCTTAAGACTTAACCTTAAAACTTAACCCTAGGACTTGAATTTAAGACTTAACCTTAAGACTTATCCCTAAGACTTAACCCTGAGACTTAAACCTAATACTTAATCTTAGAGACTTAACCCTTAGACTTAACCTTAAGACTTAACCCTAACACTTATAATTAAGACTTAACCTTAAGACTTAACCTTGTGACTTAACCTTAAAAACTAAACCTGAGACTTAACCCTAAGACTTAAACTTAAAACTTAACCCTAAGACTTAACCCTATGATTTAAACCTAAGACTTAACTTAAACATAAGACTTAACCCTAAGGCATAACCCTGAGACTTAACCCTACGACTGAACCCTAAGACTAAACCCTAAGACTTAACCTTAAGACTTAACCCTAAGTCTTAACCCTGAGATTAACCGTGAGACTTAACCCAAAGATTTATCCCCAAGACTTAAAATTAAGACTTAAACTTATGACATAACCATAAGAGTTAACCCTGAGATTAAATCTTATGACTTTAACCCTAAGACTTAATATTAATACTTAACCTTAAGACAACACCCTAAGACTTAACCCTAAGACAATAAACCTAAGACGTAACCTTAAATACTTAACTCTAAGTCTTAACCTTAAGACTTAACCCTAAGACATAACTCTAAGACTTAATCTTAAGTCTTAACCTTAAGACCTAACCCTAAGATTTAACCTTAAGACGTGATCTTTAGGACATAACCCTAAGAATTAACCCTAAGACTTAAATTTAATACTTAACCCTAAGACTTAACCCTAAGACTTAATCCTAAGACATAACCCTGAGACTGAAACCTAAGACTTAACCTTAATGCTTAACCCTAAGTCATAACCCTGAGACTTAACATTGAAACTTAGCCTTGAAACTTAACCCTGAGACTTAACCCTAAGCCATATCCCCAAGACTTAACTCTAAGACGTAAACCTAAGACTCAATCCATAAGACTTAACCTTAAGACTTAACCCTAAGTCTCAGCCTTAAGACAGAACCTTACGACTTAACCCTGGGACTTAACCTTGAGACCTTACCTTGAGCCTTAACCCTGAGACTTATCCCTAAGACTTAACCATGAGACTTAACCTTCAGATTTACCGTTAAGTCTTAACTACAAGACTAAACCTTAAAACATAACCTTAAGACTTAACCGTAAGACATAAACCTGAGACTTAACCCTAAGACTTAACTAGAAGACTTAACCCTAAAACTTAACCTTAAGACTTAACCATAAAAATTAAGCCTAAGACTTAACCCTAAAACTTAACCTTAAGGCTCAACCTTAAGACTTGACGTTAAGACTTAAGTTTAAGACTTAACCTTAATACTTTACCCTAAGACGTAAGCCAAAAACTTAACCCTAAGACTTAACCCTAAAGACTTAACTATAAGACTTAACCCTAAGTCTTAACCTTAAGACCTAACTTTAATATTCAAACTTAACACTTAACCTTAGGAGTTAACCCTTAGACTTAACCTTATAACTTAACCCTAAGACATAACATTAAGAGGTAACCATAAGACTTAACTGTAAGACTTAACCTGACACTTAACATTAAGACTTAACCCTAAGAAACAATCCTAAAACTTAACCCTAAGGATTAACATAATGACTTCACCTTAAGACTTGATCCTAAGACTTCACCTTAAGACTTATCCCTAAGACATAACCCTAAGACTTAAATTTACGACTTAACCATAAGACTTAACCCTAAGACTTATCCCTAAGACATAACCCTAAGACTTAAATTTAGGACTTAACCACAAGACTTAACCCTAAGACTTAATACTAATACTTAACCTAAGACTTAACCCTGAGACTTAACCTTAAGACTTAACCCTAAGATTTAACCTTAAGACTTAACCCTAAGACTTATCCCTGAGACTTAACCCTAAGACTTATCCCTGAGACTTAACCCTAAGACTTATCCCCAAACCTTAACCTTAAGACTTATTATTAAGATTTAAATTTAAGACTGAATCTTAAGACATAATACTAAGGCTTAACCTTAAGACTTATCCCTAAGACTTAACCCTGAGAATTTAATATAAGACTGAACCTTAGGATGTAACCCTAAGACTTAACACTATAACTTAACCGAAGACAACACTAAGACTTAAATTTAAGACTAAACTTTTAGACTTAACCCTAAGACGTAAACTTAAGAATTAAACATAAATCTTAACCCTGACACTTAACCCTAAGACGTATCCCAAAGACTTAAATTTAAGACTTAAACCTAAGACTCAAACCCTAGGACTTAAGATTTAACCTTAAGACTTAACACAAAGATTTAACCCTAAGATTTAGATTTATGAGTTAACCTTAAGACTTAATCCTAAGACTTAACACTAAGACTTAACCTTAAGACATCACCATAACACTTAAATCTAAGACTTAACCTTAACACTTAACCGTAAGACATAACCTTAAGATTTAACGCTAAGACTCAAATTTACGTCTTATCCTTAAGGCTTAACCCTAAGACTTAAATTTAGGTCTTAACCTTAACAGTTAACCCTAAGACTTAACCCTGAGACTTAAACCTAAGACTTAACCCTAAGACATAACCCTGAGACTTAACCTTAAGACTTAACCTTAAAACTTAACCCTAGGACTTGAATTTAAGACTTAACCTTAAGACTTATCCCTAAGACTTAACCCTGAGACTTAAACCTAATACTTAATCTTAGAGACTTAACCCTTAGACTTAACCTTAAGACTTAACCCTAACACTTATAATTAAGACTTAACCTTAAGACTTAACCTTGTGACTTAACCTTAAAAACTAAACCTGAGACTTAACCCTAAGACTTAAACTTAAAACTTAACCCTAAGACTTAACCCTATGATTTAAACCTAAGACTTAACTTAAACATAAGACTTAACCCTAAGGCATAACCCTGAGACTTAACCCTACGACTGAACCCTAAGACTAAACCCTAAGACTTAACCTTAAGACTTAACCCTAAGTCTTAACCCTGAGATTAACCGTGAGACTTAACCCAAGGATTTATCCCCAAGACTTAAAATTAAGACTTAAACTTATGACATAACCATAAGAGTTAACCCTGAGATTAAATCTTATGACTTTAACCCTAAGACTTAATATTAATACTTAACCTTAAGACAACACCCTAAGACTTAACCCTAAGACAATAAACCTAAGACGTAACCTTAAATACTTAACTCTAAGTCTTAACCTTAAGACTTAACCCTAAGACATAACTCTAAGACTTAATCTTAAGTCTTAACCTTAAGACCTAACCCTAAGATTTAACCTTAAGACGTGATCTTTAGGACATAACCCTAAGAATTAACCCTAAGACTTAAATTTAATACTTAACCCTAAGACTTAACCCTAAGACTTAATCCTAAGACATAACCCTGAGACTGAAACCTAAGACTTAACCTTAATGCTTAACCCTAAGTCATAACCCTGAGACTTAACATTGAAACTTAGCCTTGAAACTTAACCCTGAGACTTAACCCTAAGCCATATCCCCAAGACTTAACTCTAAGACGTAAACCTAAGACTCAATCCATAAGACTTAACCTTAAGACTTAACCCTAAGTCTCAGCCTTAAGACAGAACCTTACGACTTAACCCTGGGACTTAACCTTGAGACCTTACCTTGAGCCTTAACCCTGAGACTTATCCCTAAGACTTAACCATGAGACTTAACCTTCAGATTTACCGTTAAGTCTTAACTACAAGACTAAACCTTAAAACATAACCTTAAGACTTAACCGTAAGACATAAACCTGAGACTTAACCCTAAGACTTAACTAGAAGACTTAACCCTAAAACTTAACCTTAAGACTTAACCATAAAAATTAAGCCTAAGACTTAACCCTAAAACTTAACCTTAAGGCTCAACCTTAAGACTTGACGTTAAGACTTAAGTTTAAGACTTAACCTTAATACTTTACCCTAAGACGTAAGCCAAAAACTTAACCCTAAGACTTAACCCTAAAGACTTAACTATAAGACTTAACCCTAAGTCTTAACCTTAAGACCTAACTTTAATATTCAAACTTAACACTTAACCTTAGGAGTTAACCCTTAGACTTAACCTTATAACTTAACCCTAAGACATAACATTAAGAGGTAACCATAAGACTTAACTGTAAGACTTAACCTGACACTTAACATTAAGACTTAACCCTAAGAAACAATCCTAAAACTTAACCCTAAGGATTAACATAATGACTTCACCTTAAGACTTGATCCTAAGACTTCACCTTAAGACTTATCCCTAAGACATAACCCTAAGACTTAAATTTACGACTTAACCATAAGACTTAACCCTAAGACTTATCCCTAAGACATAACCCTAAGACTTAAATTTAGGACTTAACCACAAGACTTAACCCTAAGACTTAATACTAATACTTAACCTAAGACTTAACCCTGAGACTTAACCTTAAGACTTAACCCTAAGATTTAACCTTAAGACTTAACCCTAAGACTTATCCCTGAGACTTAACCCTAAGACTTATCCCTGAGACTTAACCCTAAGACTTATCCCCAAACCTTAACCTTAAGACTTATTATTAAGATTTAAATTTAAGACTGAATCTTAAGACATAATACTAAGGCTTAACCTTAAGACTTATCCCTAAGACTTAACCCTGAGAATTTAATATAAGACTGAACCTTAGGATGTAACCCTAAGACTTAACACTATAACTTAACCGAAGACAACACTAAGACTTAAATTTAAGACTAAACTTTTAGACTTAACCCTAAGACGTAAACTTAAGAATTAAACATAAATCTTAACCCTGACACTTAACCCTAAGACGTATCCCAAAGACTTAAATTTAAGACTTAAACCTAAGACTCAAACCCTAGGACTTAAGATTTAACCTTAAGACTTAACACAAAGATTTAACCCTAAGATTTAGATTTATGAGTTAACCTTAAGACTTAATCCTAAGACTTAACACTAAGACTTAACCTTAAGACATAACCATAACACTTAAATCTAAGACTTAACCTTAACACTTAACCGTAAGACATAACCTTAAGATTTAACGCTAAGACTCAAATTTACGTCTTATCCTTAAGGCTTAACCCTAAGACTTAAATTTAGGTCTTAACCTTAACAGTTAACCCTAAGACTTAACCCTGAGACTTAAACCTAAGACTTAACCCTAAGACATAACCCTGAGACTTAACCTTAAGACTTAACCTTAAAACTTAACCCTAGGACTTGAATTTAAGACTTAACCTTAAGACTTATCCCTAAGACTTAACCCTGAGACTTAAACCTAATACTTAATCTTAGAGACTTAACCCTTAGACTTAACCTTAAGACTTAACCCTAACACTTATAATTAAGACTTAACCTTGTGACTTAACCTTGTGACTTAACCTTAAAAACTAAACCTGAGACTTAACCCTAAGACTTAAACTTAAAACTTAACCCTAAGACTTAACCCTATGATTTAAACCTAAGACTTAACTTAAACATAAGACTTAACCCTAAGGCATAACCCTGAGACTTAACCCTACGACTGAACCCTAAGACTAAACCCTAAGACTTAACCTTAAGACTTAACCCTAAGTCTTAACCCTGAGATTAACCGTGAGACTTAACCCAAGGATTTATCCCCAAGACTTAAAATTAAGACTTAAACTTATGACATAACCATAAGAGTTAACCCTGAGATTAAATCTTATGACTTTAACCCTAAGACTTAATATTAATACTTAACCTTAAGACAACACCCTAAGACTTAACCCTAAGACAATAAACCTAAGACGTAACCTTAAATACTTAACTCTAAGTCTTAACCTTAAGACTTAACCCTAAGACATAACTCTAAGACTTAATCTTAAGTCTTAACCTTAAGACCTAACCCTAAGATTTAACCTTAAGACGTGATCTTTAGGACATAACCCTAAGAATTAACCCTAAGACTTAAATTTAATACTTAACCCTAAGACTTAACCCTAAGACTTAATCCTAAGACATAACCCTGAGACTGAAACCTAAGACTTAACCTTAATGCTTAACCCTAAGTCATAACCCTGAGACTTAACATTGAAACTTAGCCTTGAAACTTAACCCTGAGACTTAACCCTAAGCCATATCCCCAAGACTTAACTCTAAGACGTAAACCTAAGACTCAATCCATAAGACTTAACCTTAAGACTTAACCCTAAGTCTCAGCCTTAAGACAGAACCTTACGACTTAACCCTGGGACTTAACCTTGAGACCTTACCTTGAGCCTTAACCCTGAGACTTATCCCTAAGACTTAACCATGAGACTTAACCTTCAGATTTACCGTTAAGTCTTAACTACAAGACTAAACCTTAAAACATAACCTTAAGACTTAACCGTAAGACATAAACCTGAGACTTAACCCTAAGACTTAACTAGAAGACTTAACCCTAAAACTTAACCTTAAGACTTAACCATAAAAATTAAGCCTAAGACTTAACCCTAAAACTTAACCTTAAGGCTCAACCTTAAGACTTGACGTTAAGACTTAAGTTTAAGACTTAACCTTAATACTTTACCCTAAGACGTAAGCCAAAAACTTAACCCTAAGACTTAACCCTAAAGACTTAACTATAAGACTTAACCCTAAGTCTTAACCTTAAGACCTAACTTTAATATTCAAACTTAACACTTAACCTTAGGAGTTAACCCTTAGACTTAACCTTATAACTTAACCCTAAGACATAACATTAAGAGGTAACCATAAGACTTAACTGTAAGACTTAACCTGACACTTAACATTAAGACTTAACCCTAAGAAACAATCCTAAAACTTAACCCTAAGGATTAACATAATGACTTCAGACTTAAGACTTGATCCTAAGACTTCACCTTAAGACTTATCCCTAAGACATAACCCTAAGACTTAAATTTACGACTTAACCATAAGACTTAACCCTAAGACTTATCCCTAAGACATAACCCTAAGACTTAAATTTAGGACTTAACCACAAGACTTAACCCTAAGACTTAATACTAATACTTAACCTAAGACTTAACCCTGAGACTTAACCTTAAGACTTAACCCTAAGATTTAACCTTAAGACTTAACCCTAAGACTTATCCCTGAGACTTAACCCTAAGACTTATCCCTGAGACTTAACCCTAAGACTTATCCCCAAACCTTAACCTTAAGACTTATTATTAAGATTTAAATTTAAGACTGAATCTTAAGACATAATACTAAGGCTTAACCTTAAGACTTATCCCTAAGACTTAACCCTGAGAATTTAATATAAGACTGAACCTTAGGATGTAACCCTAAGACTTAACACTATAACTTAACCGAAGACAACACTAAGACTTAAATTTAAGACTAAACTTTTAGACTTAACCCTAAGACGTAAACTTAAGAATTAAACATAAATATTAACCCTGACACTTAACCCTAAGACGTATCCCAAAGACTTAAATTTAAGACTTAAACCTAAGACTCAAACCCTAGGACTTAAGATTTAACCTTAAGACTTAACACAAAGATTTAACCCTAAGATTTAGATTTATGAGTTAACCTTAAGACTTAATCCTAAGACTTAACACTAAGACTTAACCTTAAGACATAACCATAACACTTAAATCTAAGACTTAACCTTAACACTTAACCGTAAGACATAACCTTAAGATTTAACGCTAAGACTCAAATTTACGTCTTATCCTTAAGGCTTAACCCTAAGACTTAAATTTAGGTCTTAACCTTAACAGTTAACCCTAAGACTTAACCCTGAGACTTAAACCTAAGACTTAACCCTAAGACATAACCCTGAGACTTAACCTTAAGACTTAACCTTAAAACTTAACCCTAGGACTTGAATTTAAGACTTAACCTTAAGACTTATCCCTAAGACTTAACCCTGAGACTTAAACCTAATACTTAATCTTAGAGACTTAACCCTTAGACTTAACCTTAAGACTTAACCCTAACACTTATAATTAAGACTTAACCTTGTGACTTAACCTTAAAAACTAAACCTGAGACTTAACCCTAAGACTTAAACTTAAAACTTAACCCTAAGACTTAACCCTATGATTTAAACCTAAGACTTAACTTAAACATAAGACTTAACCCTAAGGCATAACCCTGAGACTTAACCCTACGACTGAACCCTAAGACTAAACCCTAAGACTTAACCTTAAGACTTAACCCTAAGTCTTAACCCTGAGATTAACCGTGAGACTTAACCCAAAGATTTATCCCCAAGACTTAAAATTAAGACTTAAACTTATGACATAGCCATAAGAGTTAACCCTGAGATTAAATCTTATGACTTTAACCCTAAGACTTAATATTAATACTTAACCTTAAGACAACACCCTAAGACTTAACCCTAAGACAATAAACCTAAGACGTAACCTTAAATACTTAACTCTAAGTCTTAACCTTAAGACTTAACCCTAAGACATAACTCTAAGACTTAATCTTAAGTCTTAACCTTAAGACCTAACCCTAAGATTTAACCTTAAGACGTGATCTTTAGGACATAACCCTAAGAATTAACCCTAAGACTTAAATTTAATACTTAACCCTAAGACTTAACCCTAAGACTTAATCCTAAGACATAACCCTGAGACTGAAACCTAAGACTTAACCTTAATGCTTAACCCTAAGTCATAACCCTGAGACTTAACATTGAAACTTAGCCTTGAAACTTAACCCTGAGACTTAACCCTAAGCCATATCCCCAAGACTTAACTCTAAGACGTAAACCTAAGACTCAATCCATAAGACTTAACCTTAAGACTTAACCCTAAGTCTCAGCCTTAAGACAGAACCTTACGACTTAACCCTGGGACTTAACCTTGAGACCTTACCTTGAGCCTTAACCCTGAGACTTATCCCTAAGACTTAACCATGAGACTTAACCTTCAGATTTACCGTTAAGTCTTAACTACAAGACTAAACCTTAAAACATAACCTTAAGACTTAACCGTAAGACATAAACCTGAGACTTAACCCTAAGACTTAACTAGAAGACTTAACCCTAAAACTTAACCTTAAGACTTAACCCTAAAAATTAAGCCTAAGACTTAACCCTAAAACTTAACCTTAAGGCTCAACCTTAAGACTTGACGTTAAGACTTAAGTTTAAGACTTAACCTTAATACTTTACCCTAAGACGTAAGCCAAAAACTTAACCCTAAGACTTAACCCTAAAGACTTAACTATAAGACTTAACCCTAAGTCTTAACCTTAAGACCTAACTTTAATATTCAAACTTAACACTTAACCTTAGGAGTTAACCCTTAGACTTAACCTTATAACTTAACCCTAAGACATAACATTAAGAGGTAACCATAAGACTTAACTGTAAGACTTAACCTGACACTTAACATTAAGACTTAACCCTAAGAAACAATCCTAAAACTTAACCCTAAGGATTAACATAATGACTTCACCTTAAGACTTGATCCTAAGACTTCACCTTAAGACTTATCCCTAAGACATAACCCTAAGACTTAAATTTACGACTTAACCATAAGACTTAACCCTAAGACTTATCCCTAAGACATAACCCTAAGACTTAAATTTAGGACTTAACCACAAGACTTAACCCTAAGACTTAATACTAATAATTAACCTAAGACTTAACCCTGAGACTTAACCTTAAGACTTAACCCTAAGATTTAACCTTAAGACTTAACCCTAAGACTTATCCCTGAGACTTAACCCTAAGACTTATCCCCAAACCTTAACCTTAAGACTTATTATTAAGATTTAAATTTAAGACTGAATCTTAAGACATAATACTAAGGCTTAACCTTAAGACTTATCCCTAAGACTTAACCCTGAGAATTTAATATAAGACTGAACCTTAGGATGTAACCCTAAGACTTAACACTATAACTTAACCGAAGACAACACTAAGACTTAAATTTAAGACTAAACTTTTAGACTTAACCCTAAGACGTAAACTTAAGAATTAAACATAAATCTTAACCCTGACACTTAACCCTAAGACGTATCCCAAAGACTTAAATTTAAGACTTAAACCTAAGACTCAAACCCTAGGACTTAAGATTTAACCTTAAGACTTAACACAAAGATTTAACCCTAAGATTTAGATTTATGAGTTAACCTTAAGACTTAATCCTAAGACTTAACACTAAGACTTAACCTTAAGACATAACCATAACACTTAAATCTAAGACTTAACCTTAACACTTAACCGTAAGACATAACCTTAAGATTTAATGCTAAGACTCAAATTTACGTCTTATCCTTAAGGCTTAACCCTAAGACTTAAATTTAGGTCTTAACCTTAACAGTTAACCCTAAGACTTAACCCTAAGACATAACCCTGAGACTTAACCTTAAGACTTAACCTTAAAACTTAACCCTAGGACTTGAATTTAAGACTTAACCTTAAGACTTATCCCTAAGACTTAACCCTGAGACTTAAACCTAATACTTAATCTTAGAGACTTAACCCTTAGACTTAACCTTAAGACTTAACCCTAACACTTATAATTAAGACTTAACCTTAAGACTTAACCTTGTGACTTAACCTTAAAAACTAAACCTGAGACTTAACCCTAAGACTTAAACTTAAAACTTAACCCTAAGACTTAACCCTATGATTTAAACCTAAGACTTAACTTAAACATAAGACTTAACCCTAAGGCATAACCCTGAGACTTAACCCTACGACTGAACCCTAAGACTAAACCCTAAGACTTAACCTTAAGACTTAACCCTAAGTCTTAACCCTGAGATTAACCGTGAGACTTAACCCAAGGATTTATCCCCAAGACTTAAAATTAAGACTTAAACTTATGACATAACCATAAGAGTTAACCCTGAGATTAAATCTTATGACTTTAACCCTAAGACTTAATATTAATACTTAACCTTAAGACAACACCCTAAGACTTAACCCTAAGACAATAAACCTAAGACGTAACCTTAAATACTTAACTCTAAGTCTTAACCTTAAGACTTAACCCTAAGACATAACTCTAAGACTGAATCTTAAGTCTTAACCTTAAGACCTAACCCTAAGATTTAACCTTAAGACGTGATCTTTAGGACATAACCCTAAGAATTAACCCTAAGACTTAAATTTAATACTTAACCCTAATACTTAACCCTAAGACTTAATCCTAAGACATAACCCTGAGACTGAAACCTAAGACTTAACCTTAATGCTTAACCCTAAGTCATAACCCTGAGACTTAACATTGAAACTTAGCCTTGAAACTTAACCCTGAGACTTAACCCTAAGCCATATCCCCAAGACTTAACTCTAAGACGTAAACCTAAGACTCAATCCATAAGACTTAACCTTAAGACTTAACCCTAAGTCTCAGCCTTAAGACAGAACCTTACGACTTAACCCTGGGACTTAACCTTGAGACCTTACCTTGAGCCTTAACCCTGAGACTTATCCCTAAGACTTAACCATGAGACTTAACCTTCAGATTTACCGTTAAGTCTTAACTACAAGACTAAACCTTAAAACATAACCTTAAGACTTAACCGTAAGACATAAACCTGAGACTTAACCCTAAGACTTAACTAGAAGACTTAACCCTAAAACTTAACCTTAAGACTTAACCATAAAAATTAAGCCTAAGACTTAACCCTAAAACTTAACCTTAAGGCTCAACCTTAAGACTTGACGTTAAGACTTAAGTTTAAGACTTAACCTTAATACTTTACCCTAATACGTAAGCCAAAAACTTAACCCTAAGACTTAACCCTAAAGACTTAACTATAAGACTTAACCCTAAGTCTTAACCTTAAGACCTAACTTTAATATTCAAACTTAACACTTAACCTTAGGAGTTAACCCTTAGACTTAACCTTATAACTTAACCCTAAGACATAACATTAAGAGGTAACCATAAGACTTAACTGTAAGACTTAACCTGACACTTAACATTAAGACTTAACCCTAAGAAACAATCCTAAAACTTAACCCTAAGGATTAACATAATGACTTCACCTTAAGACTTGATCCTAAGACTTCACCTTAAGACTTATCCCTAAGACATAACCCTAAGACTTAAATTTACGACTTAACCATAAGACTTAACCCTAAGACTTATCCCTAAGACATAACCCTAAGACTTAAATTTAGGACTTAACCACAAGACTTAACCCTAAGACTTAATACTAATACTTAACCTAAGACTTAACCCTGAGACTTAACCTTAAGACTTAACCCTAAGATTTAACCTTAAGACTTAACCCTAAGACTTATCCCTGAGACTTAACCCTAAGACTTATCCCCAAACCTTAACCTTAAGACTTATTATTAAGATTTAAATTTAAGACTGAATCTTAAGACATAATACTAAGGCTTAACCTTAAGACTTATCCCTAAGACTTAACCCTGAGAATTTAATATAAGACTGAACCTTAGGATGTAACCCTAAGACTTAACACTATAACTTAAACGAAGACAACACTAAGACTTAAATTTAAGACTAAACTTTTAGACTTAACCCTAAGACGTAAAGTTAAGAATTAAACATAAATCTTAACCCTGACACTTAACCCTAAGACGTATCCCAAAGACTTAAATTTAAGACTTAAACCTAAGACTCAAACCCTAGGACTTAAGATTTAACCTTAAGACTTAACACAAAGATTTAACCCTAAGATTTAGATTTATGAGTTAACCTTAAGACTTAATCCTAAGACTTAACACTAAGACTTAACCTTAAGACATAACCATAACACTTAAATCTAAGACTTAACCTTAACACTTAACCGTAAGACATAACCTTAAGATTTAATGCTAAGACTCAAATTTACGTCTTATCCTTAAGGCTTAACCCTAAGACTTAAATTTAGGTCTTAACCTTAACAGTTAACCCTAAGACTTAACCCTAAGACATAACCCTGAGACTTAACCTTAAGACTTAACCTTAAAACTTAACCCTAGGACTTGAATTTAAGACTTAACCTTAAGACTTATCCCTAAGACTTAACCCTGAGACTTAAACCTAATACTTAATCTTAGAGACTTAACCCTTAGACTTAACCTTAAGACTTAACCCTAACACTTATAATTAAGACTTAACCTTAAGACTTAACCTTGTGACTTAACCTTAAAAACTAAACCTGAGACTTAACCCTAAGACTTAAACTTAAAACTTAACCCTAAGACTTAACCCTATGATTTAAACCTAAGACTTAACTTAAACATAAGACTTAACCCTAAGGCATAACCCTGAGACTTAACCCTACGACTGAACCCTAAGACTAAACCCTAAGACTTAACCTTAAGACTTAACCCTAAGTCTTAACCCTGAGATTAACCGTGAGACTTAACCCAAAGATTTATCCCCAAGACTTAAAATTAAGACTTAAACTTATGACATAACCATAAGAGTTAACCCTGAGATTAAATCTTATGACTTTAACCCTAAGACTTAATATTAATACTTAACCTTAAGACAACACCCTAAGACTTAACCCTAAGACAATAAACCTAAGATGTAACCTTAAATACTTAACTCTAAGTCTTAACCTTAAGACCTAACCCTAAGATTTAACCTTAAGACGTGATCTTTAGGACATAACCCTAAGAATTAACCCTAAGACTTAAATTTAATACTTAACCCTAAGACTTAACCCTAAGACTTAATCCTAAGACATAACCCTGAGACTGAAACCTAAGACTTAACCTTAATGCTTAACCCTAAGTCATAACCCTGAGACTTAACATTGAAACTTAGCCTTGAAACTTAACCCTGAGACTTAACCCTAAGCCATATCCCCAAGACTTAACTCTAAGACGTAAACCTAAGACTCAATCCATAAGACTTAACCTTAAGACTTAACCCTAAGTCTCAGCCTTAAGACAGAACCTTACGACTTAACCCTGGGACTTAACCTTGAGACCTTACCTTGAGCCTTAACCCTGAGACTTATCCCTAAGACTTAACCATGAGACTTAACCTTCAGATTTACCGTTAAGTCTTAACTACAAGACTAAACCTTAAAACATAACCTTAAGACTTAACCGTAAGACATAAACCTGAGACTTAACCCTAAGACTTAACTAGAAGACTTAACCCTAAAACTTAACCTTAAGACTTAACCATAAAAATTAAGCCTAAGACTTAACCCTAAAACTTAACCTTAAGGCTCAACCTTAAGACTTGACGTTAAGACTTAAGTTTAAGACTTAACCTTAATACTTTACCCTAAGACGTAAGCCAAAAACTTAACCCTAAGACTTAACCCTAAAGACTTAACTATAAGACTTAACCCTAAGTCTTAACCTTAAGACCTAACTTTAATATTCAAACTTAACACTTAACCTTAGGAGTTAACCCTTAGACTTAACCTTATAACTTAACCCTAAGACATAACATTAAGAGGTAACCATAAGACTTAACTGTAAGACTTAACCTGACACTTAACATTAAGACTTAACCCTAAGAAACAATCCTAAAACTTAACCCTAAGGATTAACATAATGACTTCACCTTAAGACTTGATCCTAAGACTTCACCTTAAGACTTATCCCTAAGACATAACCCTAAGACTTAAATTTACGACTTAACCATAAGACTTAACCCTAAGACTTATCCCTAAGACATAACCCTAAGACTTAAATTTAGGACTTAACCACAAGACTTAACCCTAAGACTTAATACTAATACTTAACCTAAGACTTAACCCTGAGACTTAACCTTAAGACTTAACCCTAAGATTTAACCTTAAGACTTAACCCTAAGACTTATCCCTGAGACTTAACCCTAAGACTTATCCCCAAACCTTAACCTTAAGACTTATTATTAAGATTTAAATTTAAGACTGAATCTTAAGACATAATACTAAGGCTTAACCTTAAGACTTAACCCTAAGACATAACTCTAAGACTTAATCTTAAGTCTTAACCTTAAGACCTAACCCTAAGATTTAACCTTAAGACGTGATCTTTAGGACATAACCCTAAGAATTAACCCTAAGACTTAAATTTAATACTTAACCCTAAGACTTAACCCTAAGACTTAATCCTAAGACATAACCCTGAGACTGAAACCTAAGACTTAACCTTAATGCTTAACCCTAAGTCATAACCCTGAGACTTAACATTGAATCTTAGCCTTGAAACTTAACCCTGAGACTTAACCCTAAGCCATATCCCCAAGACTTAACTCTAAGACGTAAACCTAAGACTCAATCCATAAGACTTAACCTTAAGACTTAACCCTAAGTCTCAGCCTTAAGACAGAACCTTACGACTTAACCCTGGGACTTAACCTTGAGACCTTACCTTGAGCCTTAACCCTGAGACTTATCCCTAAGACTTAACCATGAGACTTAACCTTCAGATTTACCGTTAAGTCTTAACTACAAGACTAAACCTTAAAACATAACCTTAAGACTTAACCGTAAGACATAAACCTGAGACTTAACCCTAAGACTTAACTAGAAGACTTAACCCTAAAACTTAACCTTAAGACTTAACCATAAAAATTAAGCCTAAGACTTAACCCTAAAACTTAACCTTAAGGCTCAACCTTAAGACTTGACGTTAAGACTTAAGTTTATGACTTAACCTTAATACTTTACCCTAAGACGTAAGCCAAAAACTTAACCCTAAGACTTAACCCTAAAGACTTAACTATAAGACTTAACCCTAAGTCTTAACCTTAAGACCTAACTTTAATATTCAAACTTAACACTTAACCTTAGGAGTTAACCCTTAGACTTAACCTTATAACTTAACCCTAAGACATAACATTAAGAGGTAACCATAAGACTTAACTGTAAGACTTAACCTGACACTTAACATTAAGACTTAACCCTAAGAAACAATCCTAAAACTTAACCCTAAGGATTAACATAATGACTTCACCTTAAGACTTGATCCTAAGACTTCACCTTAAGACTTATCCCTAAGACATAACCCTAAGACTTAAATTTACGACTTAACCATAAGACTTAACCCTAAGACTTATCCCTAAGACATAACCCTAAGACTTAAATTTAGGACTTAACCACAAGACTTAACCCTAAGACTTAATACTAATACTTAACCTAAGACTTAACCCTGAGACTTAACCTTAAGACTTAACCCTAAGATTTAACCTTAAGACTTAACCCTAAGACTTATCCCTGAGACTTAACCCTAAGACTTATCCCCAAACCTTAACCTTAAGACTTATTATTAAGATTTAAATTTAAGACTGAATCTTAAGACATAATACTAAGGCTTAACCTTAAGACTTATCCCTAAGACTTAACCCTGAGAATTTAATATAAGACTGAACCTTAGGATGTAACCCTAAGACTTAACACTATAACTTAACCGAAGACAACACTAAGACTTAAATTTAAGACTAAACTTTTAGACTTAACCCTAAGACGTAAACTTAAGAATTAAACATAAATCTTAACCCTGACACTTAACCCTAAGACGTATCCCAAAGACTTAAATTTAAGACTTAAACCTAAGACTCAAACCCTAGGACTTAAGATTTAACCTTAAGACTTAACACAAAGATTTAACCCTAAGATTTAGATTTATGAGTTAACCTTAAGACTTAATCCTAAGACTTAACACTAAGACTTAACCTTAAGACATAACCATAACACTTAAATCTAAGACTTAACCTTAACACTTAACCGTAAGACATAACCTTAAGATTTAATGCTAAGACTCAAATTTACGTCTTATCCTTAAGGCTTAACCCTAAGACTTAAATTTAGGTCTTAACCTTAACAGTTAACCCAAAGACTTAACCCTGAGACTTAAACCTAAGACATAACCCTGAGACTTAACCTTAAGACTTAACCTTAAAACTTAACCCTAGGACTTGAATTTAAGACTTAACCTTAAGACTTATCCCTAAGACTTAACCCTGAGACTTAAACCTAATACTTAATCTTAGAGACTTAACCCTTAGACTTAACCTTAAGACTTAACCCTAACACTTATAATTAAGACTTAACCTTAAGACTTAACCTTGTGACTTAACCTTAAAAACTAAACCTGAGACTTAACCCTAAGACTTAAACTTAAAACTTAACCCTAAGACTTAACCCTATGATTTAAACCTAAGACTTAACTTAAACATAAGACTTAACCCTAAGGCATAACCCTGAGACTTAACCCTACGACTGAACCCTAAGACTAAACCCTAAGACTTAACCTTAAGACTTAACCCTAAGTCTTAACCCTGAGATTAACCGTGAGACTTAACCCAAAGATTTATCCCCAAGACTTAAAATTAAGACTTAAACTTATGACATAACCATAAGAGTTAACCCTGAGATTAAATCTTATGACTTTAACCCTAAGACTTAATATTAATACTTAACCTTAAGACAACACCCTAAGACTTAACCCTAAGACAATAAACCTAAGACGTAACCTTAAATACTTAACTCTAAGTCTTAACCTTAAGACTTAACCCTAAGACATAACTCTAAGACTTAATCTTAAGTCTTAACCTTAAGACCTAACCCTAAGATTTAACCTTAAGACGTGATCTTTAGGACATAACCCTAAGAATTAACCCTAAGACTTAAATTTAATACTTAACCCTAAGACTTAACCCTAAGACTTAATCCTAAGACATAACCCTGAGACTGAAACCTAAGACTTAACCTTAATGCTTAACCCTAAGTCATAACCCTGAGACTTAACATTGAAACTTAGCCTTGAAACTTAACCCTGAGACTTAACCCTAAGCCATATCCCCAAGACTTAACTCTAAGACGTAAACCTAAGACTCAATCCATAAGACTTAACCTTAAGACTTAACCCTAAGTCTCAGCCTTAAGACAGAACCTTACGACTTAACCCTGGGACTTAACCTTGAGACCTTACCTTGAGCCTTAACCCTGAGACTTATCCCTAAGACTTAACCATGAGACTTAACCTTCAGATTTACCGTTAAGTCTTAACTACAAGACTAAACCTTAAAACATAACCTTAAGACTTAACCGTAAGACATAAACCTGAGACTTAACCCTAAGACTTAACTGGAAGACTTAACCCTAAAACTTAACCTTAAGACTTAACCATAAAAATTAAGCCTAAGACTTAACCCTAAAACTTAACCTTAAGGCTCAACCTTAAGACTTGACGTTAAGACTTAAGTTTAAGACTTAACCTTAATACTTTACCCTAAGACGTAAGCCAAAAACTTAACCCTAAGACTTAACCCTAAAGACTTAACTATAAGACTTAACCCTAAGTCTTAACCTTAAGACCTAACTTTAATATTCAAACTTAACACTTAACCTTAGGAGTTAACCCTTAGACTTAACCTTATAACTTAACCCTAAGACATAACATTAAGAGGTAACCATAAGACTTAACTGTAAGACTTAACCTGACACTTAACATTAAGACTTAACCCTAAGAAACAATCCTAAAACTTAACCCTAAGGATTAACATAATGACTTCACCTTAAGACTTGATCCTAAGACTTCACCTTAAGACTTATCCCTAAGACATAACCCTAAGACTTAAATTTACGACTTAACCATAAGACTTAACCCTAAGACTTATCCCTAAGACATAACCCTAAGACTTAAATTTAGGACTTAACCACAAGACTTAACCCTAAGACTTAATACTAATACTTAACCTAAGACTTAACCCTGAGACTTAACCTTAAGACTTAACCCTAAGATTTAACCTTAAGACTTAACCCTAAGACTTATCCCTGAGACTTAACCCTAAGACTTATCCCCAAACCTTAACCTTAAGACTTATTATTAAGATTTAAATTTAAGACTGAATCTTAAGACATAATACTAAGGCTTAACCTTAAGACTTATCCCTAAGACTTAACCCTGAGAATTTAATATAAGACTGAACCTTAGGATGTAACCCTAAGACTTAACACTATAACTTAACCGAAGACAACACTAAGACTTAAATTTAAGACTAAACTTTTAGACTTAACCCTAAGACGTAAACTTAAGAATTAAACATAAATCTTAACCCTGACACTTAACCCTAAGACGTATCCCAAAGACTTAAATTTAAGACTTAAACCTAAGACTCAAACCCTAGGACTTAAGATTTAACCTTAAGACTTAACACAAAGATTTAACCCTAAGATTTAGATTTATGAGTTAACCTTAAGACTTAATCCTAAGACTTAACACTAAGACTTAACCTTAAGACATAACCATAACACTTAAATCTAAGACTTAACCTTAACACTTAACCGTAAGACATAACCTTAAGATTTAACGCTAAGACTCAAATTTACGTCTTATCCTTAAGGCTTAACCCTAAGACTTAAATTTAGGTCTTAACCTTAACAGTTAACCCTAAGACTTAACCCTGAGACTTAACCCTAAGACTTAACCCTAAGACATAACCCTGAGACTTAACCTTAAGACTTAACCTTAAAACTTAACCCTAGGACTTGAATTTAAGACTTAACCTTAAGACTTATCCCTAAGACTTAACCCTGAGACTTAAACCTAATACTTAATCTTAGAGACTTAACCCTTAGACTTAACCTTAAGACTTAACCCTAACACTTATAATTAAGACTTAACCTTAAGACTTAACCTTGTGACTTAACCTTAAAAACTAAACCTGAGACTTAACCCTAAGACTTAAACTTAAAACTTAACCCTAAGACTTAACCCTATGATTTAAACCTAAGACTTAACTTAAACATAAGACTTAACCCTAAGGCATAACCCTGAGACTTAACCCTACGACTGAACCCTAAGACTAAACCCTAAGACTTAACCTTAAGACTTAACCCTAAGTCTTAACCCTGAGATTAACCGTGAGACTTAACCCAAAGATTTATCCCCAAGACTTAAAATTAAGACTTAAACTTATGACATAACCATAAGAGTTAACCCTGAGATTAAATCTTATGACTTTAACCCTAAGACTTAATATTAATACTTAACCTTAAGACAACACCCTAAGACTTAACCCTAAGACAATAAACCTAAGACGTAACCTTAAATACTTAACTCTAAGTCTTAACCTTAAGACTTAACCCTAAGACATAACTCTAAGACTGAATCTTAAGTCTTAACCTTAAGACCTAACCCTAAGATTTAACCTTAAGACGTGATCTTTAGGACATAACCCTAAGAATTAACCCTAAGACTTAAATTTAATACTTAACCCTAAGACTTAATCCTAAGACATAACCCTGAGACTGAAACCTAAGACTTAACCTTAATGCTTAACCCTAAGTCATAACCCTGAGACTTAACATTGAAACTTAGCCTTGAAACTTAACCCTGAGACTTAACCCTAAGCCATATCCCCAAGACTTAACTCTAAGACGTAAACCTAAGACTCAATCCATAAGACTTAACCTTAAGACTTAACCCTAAGTCTCAGCCTTAAGACAGAACCTTACGACTTAACCCTGGGACTTAACCTTGAGACCTTACCTTGAGCCTTAACCCTGAGACTTATCCCTAAGACTTAACCATGAGACTTAACCTTCAGATTTACCGTTAAGTCTTAACTACAAGACTAAACCTTAAAACATAACCTTAAGACTTAACCGTAAGACATAAACCTGAGACTTAACCCTAAGACTTAACTGGAAGACTTAACCCTAAAACTTAACCTTAAGACTTAACCATAAAAATTAAGCCTAAGACTTAACCCTAAAACTTAACCTTAAGGCTCAACCTTAAGACTTGACGTTAAGACTTAAGTTGAAGACTTAACCTTAATACTTTACCCTAAGACGTAAGCCAAAAACTTAACCCTAAGACTTAACCCTAAAGACTTAACTATAAGACTTAACCCTAAGTCTTAACCTTAAGACCTAACTTTAATATTCAAACTTAACACTTAACCTTAGGAGTTAACCCTTAGACTTAACCTTATAACTTAACCCTAAGACATAACATTAAGAGGTAACCATAAGACTTAACTGTAAGACTTAACCTGACACTTAACATTAAGACTTAACCCTAAGAAACAATCCTAAAACTTAACCCTAAGGATTAACATAATGACTTCACCTTAAGACTTGATCCTAAGACTTCACCTTAAGACTTATCCCTAAGACATAACCCTAAGACTTAAATTTACGACTTAACCATAAGACTTAACCCTAAGACTTATCCCTAAGACATAACCCTAAGACTTAAATTTAGGACTTAACCACAAGACTTAACCCTAAGACTTAATACTAATACTTAACCTAAGACTTAACCCTGAGACTTAACCTTAAGACTTAACCCTAAGATTTAACCTTAAGACTTAACCCTAAGACTTATCCCTGAGACTTAACCCTAAGACTTATCCCCAAACCTTAACCTTAAGACTTATTATTAAGATTTAAATTTAAGACTGAATCTTAAGACATAATACTAAGGCTTAACCTTAAGACTTATCCCTAAGACTTAACCCTGAGAATTTAATATAAGACTGAACCTTAGGATGTAACCCTAAGACTTAACACTATAACTTAACCGAAGACAACACTAAGACTTAAATTTAAGACTAAACTTTTAGACTTAACCCTAAGACGTAAACTTAAGAATTAAACATAAATCTTAACCCTGACACTTAACCCTAAGACGTATCCCAAAGACTTAAATTTAAGACTTAAACCTAAGACTCAAACCCTAGGACTTAAGATTTAACCTTAAGACTTAACACAAAGATTTAACCCTAAGATTTAGATTTATGAGTTAACCTTAAGACTTAATCCTAAGACTTAACACTAAGACTTAACCTTAAGACATAACCATAACACTTAAATCTAAGACTTAACCTTAACACTTAACCGTAAGACATAACCTTAAGATTTAATGCTAAGACTCAAATTTACGTCTTATCCTTAAGGCTTAACCCTAAGACTTAAATTTAGGTCTTAACCTTAACAGTTAACCCTAAGACTTAACCCTGAGACTTAACCCTAAGACATAACCCTGAGACTTAACCTTAAGACTTAACCTTAAAACTTAACCCTAGGACTTGAACTTAAGACTTAACCTTAAGACTTATCCCTAAGACTTAACCCTGAGACTTAAACCTAATACTTAATCTTAGAGACTTAACCCTTAGACTTAACCTTAAGACTTAACCCTAACACTTATAATTAAGACTTAACCTTAAGACTTAACCTTGTGACTTAACCTTAAAAACTAAACCTGAGACTTAACCCTAAGACTTAAACTTAAAACTTAACCCTAAGACTTAACCCTATGATTTAAACCTAAGACTTAACTTAAACATAAGACTTAACCCTAAGGCATAACCCTGAGACTTAACCCTACGACTGAACCCTAAGACTAAACCCTAAGACTTAACCTTAAGACTTAACCCTAAGTCTTAACCCTGAGATTAACCGTGAGACTTAACCCAAAGATTTATCCCCAAGACTTAAAATTAAGACTTAAACTTATGACATAACCATAAGAGTTAACCCTGAGATTAAATCTTATGACTTTAACCCTAAGACTTAATATTAATACTTAACCTTAAGAAAACACCCTAAGACTTAACCCTAAGACAATAAACCTAAGACGTAACCTTAAATACTTAACTCTAAGTCTTAACCTTAAGACTTAACCCTAAGACATAACTCTAAGACTTAATCTTAAGTCTTAACCTTAAGACCTAACCCTAAGATTTAACCTTAAGACGTGATCTTTAGGACATAACCCTAAGAATTAACCCTAAGACTTAAATTTAATACTTAACCCTAAGACTTAACCCTAAGACTTAATCCTAAGACATAACCCTGAGACTGAAACCTAAGACTTAACCTTAATGCTTAACCCTAAGTCATAACCCTGAGACTTAACATTGAAACTTAGCCTTGAAACTTAACCCTGAGACTTAACCCTAAGCCATATCCCCAAGACTTAACTCTAAGACGTAAACCTAAGACTCAATCCATAAGACTTAACCTTAAGACTTAACCCTAAGTCTCAGCCTTAAGACAGAACCTTACGACTTAACCCTGGGACTTAACCTTGAGACCTTACCTTGAGCCTTAACCCTGAGACTTATCCCTAAGACTTAACCATGAGACTTAACCTTCAGATTTACCGTTAAGTCTTAACTACAAGACTAAACCTTAAAACATAACCTTAAGACTTAACCGTAAGACATAAACCTGAGACTTAACCCTAAGACTTAACTGGAAGACTTAACCCTAAAACTTAACCTTAAGACTTAACCATAAAAATTAAGCCTAAGACTTAACCCTAAAACTTAACCTTAAGGCTCAACCTTAAGACTTGACGTTAAGACTTAAGTTTAAGACTTAACCTTAATACTTTACCCTAAGACGTAAGCCAAAAACTTAACCCTAAGACTTAACCCTAAAGACTTAACTATAAGACTTAACCCTAAGTCTTAACCTTAAGACCTAACTTTAATATTCAAACTTAACACTTAACCTTAGGAGTTAACCCTTAGACTTAACCTTATAACTTAACCCTAAGACATAACATTAAGAGGTAACCATAAGACTTAACTGTAAGACTTAACCTGACACTTAACATTAAGACTTAACCCTAAGAAACAATCCTAAAACTTAACCCTAAGGATTAACATAATGACTTCACCTTAAGACTTGATCCTAAGACTTCACCTTAAGACTTATCCCTAAGACATAACCCTAAGACTTAAATTTACGACTTAACCATAAGACTTAACCCTAAGACTTATCCCTAAGACATAACCCTAAGACTTAAATTTAGGACTTAACCACAAGACTTAACCCTAAGACTTAATACTAATACTTAACCTAAGACTTAACCCTGAGACTTAACCTTAAGACTTAACCCTAAGATTTAACCTTAAGACTTAACCCTAAGACTTATCCCTGAGACTTAACCCTAAGACTTATCCCCAAACCTTAACCTTAAGACTTATTATTAAGATTTAAATTTAAGACTGAATCTTAAGACATAATACTAAGGCTTAACCTTAAGACTTATCCCTAAGACTTAACCCTGAGAATTTAATATAAGACTGAACCTTAGGATGTAACCCTAAGACTTAACACTATAACTTAACCGAAGACAACACTAAGACTTAAATTTAAGACTAAACTTTTAGACTTAACCCTAAGACGTAAACTTAAGAATTAAACATAAATCTTAACCCTGACACTTAACCCTAAGACGTATCCCAAAGACTTAAATTTAAGACTTAAACCTAAGACTCAAACCCTAGGACTTAAGATTTAACCTTAAGACTTAACACAAAGATTTAACCCTAAGATTTAGATTTATGAGTTAACCTTAAGACTTAATCCTAAGACTTAACACTAAGACTTAACCTTAAGACATAACCATAACACTTAAATCTAAGACTTAACCTTAACACTTAACCGTAAGACATAACCTTAAGATTTAATGCTAAGACTCAAATTTACGTCTTATCCTTAAGGCTTAACCCTAAGACTTAAATTTAGGTCTTAACCTTAACAGTTAACCCTAAGACTTAACCCTGAGACTTAAACCTAAGACATAACCCTGAGACTTAACCTTAAGACTTAACCTTAAAACTTAACCCTAGGACTTGAATTTAAGACTTAACCTTAAGACTTATCCCTAAGACTTAACCCTGAGACTTAAACCTAATACTTAATCTTAGAGACTTAACCCTTAGACTTAACCTTAAGACTTAACCCTAACACTTATAATTAAGACTTAACCTTAAGACTTAACCTTGTGACTTAACCTTAAAAACTAAACCTGAGACTTAACCCTAAGACTTAAACTTAAAACTTAACCCTAAGACTTAACCCTATGATTTAAACCTAAGACTTAACTTAAACATAAGACTTAACCCTAAGGCATAACCCTGAGACTTAACCCTACGACTGAACCCTAAGACTAAACCCTAAGACTTAACCTTAAGACTTAACCCTAAGTCTTAACCCTGAGATTAACCGTGAGACTTAACCCAAAGATTTATCCCCAAGACTTAAAATTAAGACTTAAACTTATGACATAACCATAAGAGTTAACCCTGAGATTAAATCTTATGACTTTAACCCTAAGACTTAATATTAATACTTAACCTTAAGAAAACACCCTAAGACTTAACCCTAAGACAATAAACCTAAGACGTAACCTTAAATACTTAACTCTAAGTCTTAACCTTAAGACTTAACCCTAAGACATAACTCTAAGACTTAATCTTAAGTCTTAACCTTAAGACCTAACCCTAAGATTTAACCTTAAGACGTGATCTTTAGGACATAACCCTAAGAATTAACCCTAAGACTTAAATTTAATACTTAACCCTAAGACTTAACCCTAAGACTTAATCCTAAGACATAACCCTGAGACTGAAACCTAAGACTTAACCTTAATGCTTAACCCTAAGTCATAACCCTGAGACTTAACATTGAAACTTAGCCTTGAAACTTAACCCTGAGACTTAACCCTAAGCCATATCCCCAAGACTTAACTCTAAGACGTAAACCTAAGACTCAATCCATAAGACTTAACCTTAAGACTTAACCCTAAGTCTCAGCCTTAAGACAGAACCTTACGACTTAACCCTGGGACTTAACCTTGAGACCTTACCTTGAGCCTTAACCCTGAGACTTATCCCTAAGACTTAACCATGAGACTTAACCTTCAGATTTACCGTTAAGTCTTAACTACAAGACTAAACCTTAAAACATAACCTTAAGACTTAACCGTAAGACATAAACCTGAGACTTAACCCTAAGACTTAACTGGAAGACTTAACCCTAAAACTTAACCTTAAGACTTAACCATAAAAATTAAGCCTAAGACTTAACCCTAAAACTTAACCTTAAGGCTCAACCTTAAGACTTGACGTTAAGACTTAAGTTTAAGACTTAACCTTAATACTTTACCCTAAGACGTAAGCCAAAAACTTAACCCTAAGACTTAACCCTAAAGACTTAACTATAAGACTTAACCCTAAGTCTTAACCTTAAGACCTAACTTTAATATTCAAACTTAACACTTAACCTTAGGAGTTAACCCTTAGACTTAACCTTATAACTTAACCCTAAGACATAACATTAAGAGGTAACCATAAGACTTAACTGTAAGACTTAACCTGACACTTAACATTAAGACTTAACCCTAAGAAACAATCCTAAAACTTAACCCTAAGGATTAACATAATGACTTCACCTTAAGACTTGATCCTAAGACTTCACCTTAAGACTTATCCCTAAGACATAACCCTAAGACTTAAATTTACGACTTAACCATAAGACTTAACCCTAAGACTTATCCCTAAGACATAACCCTAAGACTTAAATTTAGGACTTAACCACAAGACTTAACCCTAAGACTTAATACTAATACTTAACCTAAGACTTAACCCTGAGACTTAACCTTAAGACTTAACCCTAAGATTTAACCTTAAGACTTAACCCTAAGACTTATCCCTGAGACTTAACCCTAAGACTTATCCCCAAACCTTAACCTTAAGACTTATTATTAAGATTTAAATTTAAGACTGAATCTTAAGACATAATACTAAGGCTTAACCTTAAGACTTATCCCTAAGACTTAACCCTGAGAATTTAATATAAGACTGAACCTTAGGATGTAACCCTAAGACTTAACACTATAACTTAACCGAAGACAACACTAAGACTTAAATTTAAGACTAAACTTTTAGACTTAACCCTAAGACGTAAACTTAAGAATTAAACATAAATCTTAACCCTGACACTTAACCCTAAGACGTATCCCAAAGACTTAAATTTAAGACTTAAACCTAAGACTCAAACCCTAGGACTTAAGATTTAACCTTAAGACTTAACACAAAGATTTAACCCTAAGATTTAGATTTATGAGTTAACCTTAAGACTTAATCCTAAGACTTAACACTAAGACTTAACCTTAAGACATAACCATAACACTTAAATCTAAGACTTAACCTTAACACTTAACCGTAAGACATAACCTTAAGATTTAATGCTAAGACTCAAATTTACGTCTTATCCTTAAGGCTTAACCCTAAGACTTAAATTTAGGTCTTAACCTTAACAGTTAACCCTAAGACTTAACCCTGAGACTTAAACCTAAGACATAACCCTGAGACTTAACCTTAAGACTTAACCTTAAAACTTAACCCTAGGACTTGAATTTAAGACTTAACCTTAAGACTTATCCCTAAGACTTAACCCTGAGACTTAAACCTAATACTTAATCTTAGAGACTTAACCCTTAGACTTAACCTTAAGACTTAACCCTAACACTTATAATTAAGACTTAACCTTAAGACTTAACCTTGTGACTTAACCTTAAAAACTAAACCTGAGACTTAACCCTAAGACTTAAACTTAAAACTTAACCCTAAGACTTAACCCTATGATTTAAACCTAAGACTTAACTTAAACATAAGACTTAACCCTAAGGCATAACCCTGAGACTTAACCCTACGACTGAACCCTAAGACTAAACCCTAAGACTTAACCTTAAGACTTAACCCTAAGTCTTAACCCTGAGATTAACCGTGAGACTTAACCCAAAGATTTATCCCCAAGACTTAAAATTAAGACTTAAACTTATGACATAACCATAAGAGTTAACCCTGAGATTAAATCTTATGACTTTAACCCTAAGACTTAATATTAATACTTAACCTTAAGACAACACCCTAAGACTTAACCCTAAGACAATAAACCTAAGACGTAACCTTAAATACTTAACTCTAAGTCTTAACCTTAAGACTTAACCCTAAGACATAACTCTAAGACTGAATCTTAAGTCTTAACCTTAAGACCTAACCCTAAGATTTAACCTTAAGACGTGATCTTTAGGACATAACCCTAAGAATTAACCCTAAGACTTAAATTTAATACTTAACCCTAAGACTTAACCCTAAGACTTAATCCTAAGACATAACCCTGAGACTGAAACCTAAGACTTAACCTTAATGCTTAACCCTAAGTCATAACCCTGAGACTTAACATTGAAACTTAGCCTTGAAACTTAACCCTGAGACTTAACCCTAAGCCATATCCCCAAGACTTAACTCTAAGACGTAAACCTAAGACTCAATCCATAAGACTTAACCTTAAGACTTAACCCTAAGTCTCAGCCTTAAGACAGAACCTTACGACTTAACCCTGGGACTTAACCTTGAGACCTTACCTTGAGCCTTAACCCTGAGACTTATCCCTAAGACTTAACCATGAGACTTAACCTTCAGATTTACCGTTAAGTCTTAACTACAAGACTAAACCTTAAAACATAACCTTAAGACTTAACCGTAAGACATAAACCTGAGACTTAACCCTAAGACTTAACTAGAAGACTTAACCCTAAAACTTAACCTTAAGACTTAACCATAAAAATTAAGCCTAAGACTTAACCCTAAAACTTAACCTTAAGGCTCAACCTTAAGACTTGACGTTAAGACTTAAGTTTAAGACTTAACCTTAATACTTTACCCTAAGACGTAAGCCAAAAACTTAACCCTAAGACTTAACCCTAAAGACTTAACTATAAGACTTAACCCTAAGTCTTAACCTTAAGACCTAACTTTAATATTCAAACTTAACACTTAACCTTAGGAGTTAACCCTTAGACTTAACCTTATAACTTAACCCTAAGACATAACATTAAGAGGTAACCATAAGACTTAACTGTAAGACTTAACCTGACACTTAACATTAAGACTTAACCCTAAGAAACAATCCTAAAACTTAACCCTAAGGATTAACATAATGACTTCACCTTAAGACTTGATCCTAAGACTTCACCTTAAGACTTATCCCTAAGACATAACCCTAAGACTTAAATTTACGACTTAACCATAAGACTTAACCCTAAGACTTATCCCTAAGACATAACCCTAAGACTTAAATTTAGGACTTAACCACAAGACTTAACCCTAAGACTTAATACTAATACTTAACCTAAGACTTAACCCTGAGACTTAACCTTAAGACTTAACCCTAAGATTTAACCTTAAGACTTAACCCTAAGACTTATCCCTGAGACTTAACCCTAAGACTTATCCCCAAACCTTAACCTTAAGACTTATTATTAAGATTTAAATTTAAGACTGAATCTTAAGACATAATACTAAGGCTTAACCTTAAGACTTATCCCTAAGACTTAACCCTGAGAATTTAATATAAGACTGAACCTTAGGATGTAACCCTAAGACTTAACACTATAACTTAACCGAAGACAACACTAAGACTTAAATTTAAGACTAAACTTTTAGACTTAACCCTAAGACGTAAACTTAAGAATTAAACATAAATCTTAACCCTGACACTTAACCCTAAGACGTATCCCAAAGACTTAAATTTAAGACTTAAACCTAAGACTCAAACCCTAGGACTTAAGATTTAACCTTAAGACTTAACACAAAGATTTAACCCTAAGATTTAGATTTATGAGTTAACCTTAAGACTTAATCCTAAGACTTAACACTAAGACTTAACCTTAAGACATAACCATAACACTTAAATCTAAGACTTAACCTTAACACTTAACCGTAAGACATAACCTTAAGATTTAATGCTAAGACTCAAATTTACGTCTTATCCTTAAGGCTTAACCCTAAGACTTAAATTTAGGTCTTAACCTTAACAGTTAACCCTAAGACTTAACCCTGAGACTTAAACCTAAGACATAACCCTGAGACTTAACCTTAAGACTTAACCTTAAAACTTAACCCTAGGACTTGAATTTAAGACTTAACCTTAAGACTTATCCCTAAGACTTAACCCTGAGACTTAAACCTAATACTTAATCTTAGAGACTTAACCCTTAGACTTAACCTTAAGACTTAACCCTAACACTTATAATTAAGACTTAACCTTAAGACTTAACCTTGTGACTTAACCTTAAAAACTAAACCTGAGACTTAACCCTAAGACTTAAACTTAAAACTTAACCCTAAGACTTAACCCTATGATTTAAACCTAAGACTTAACTTAAACATAAGACTTAACCCTAAGGCATAACCCTGAGACTTAACCCTACGACTGAACCCTAAGACTAAACCCTAAGACTTAACCTTAAGACTTAACCCTAAGTCTTAACCCTGAGATTAACCGTGAGACTTAACCCAAAGATTTATCCCCAAGACTTAAAATTAAGACTTAAACTTATGACATAACCATAAGAGTTAACCCTGAGATTAAATCTTATGACTTTAACCCTAAGACTTAATATTAATACTTAACCTTAAGACAACACCCTAAGACTTAACCCTAAGACAATAAACCTAAGACGTAACCTTAAATACTTAACTCTAAGTCTTAACCTTAAGACTTAACCCTAAGACATAACTCTAAGACTGAATCTTAAGTCTTAACCTTAAGACCTAACCCTAAGATTTAACCTTAAGACGTGATCTTTAGGACATAACCCTAAGAATTAACCCTAAGACTTAAATTTAATACTTAACCCTAAGACTTAACCCTAAGACTTAATCCTAAGACATAACCCTGAGACTGAAACCTAAGACTTAACCTTAATGCTTAACCCTAAGTCATAACCCTGAGACTTAACATTGAAACTTAGCCTTGAAACTTAACCCTGAGACTTAACCCTAAGCCATATCCCCAAGACTTAACTCTAAGACGTAAACCTAAGACTCAATCCATAAGACTTAACCTTAAGACTTAACCCTAAGTCTCAGCCTTAAGACAGAACCTTACGACTTAACCCTGGGACTTAACCTTGAGACCTTACCTTGAGCCTTAACCCTGAGACTTATCCCTAAGACTTAACCATGAGACTTAACCTTCAGATTTACCGTTAAGTCTTAACTACAAGACTAAACCTTAAAACATAACCTTAAGACTTAACCGTAAGACATAAACCTGAGACTTAACCCTAAGACTTAACTAGAAGACTTAACCCTAAAACTTAACCTTAAGACTTAACCATAAAAATTAAGCCTAAGACTTAACCCTAAAACTTAACCTTAAGGCTCAACCTTAAGACTTGACGTTAAGACTTAAGTTTAAGACTTAACCTTAATACTTTACCCTAAGACGTAAGCCAAAAACTTAACCCTAAGACTTAACCCTAAAGACTTAACTATAAGACTTAACCCTAAGTCTTAACCTTAAGACCTAACTTTAATATTCAAACTTAACACTTAACCTTAGGAGTTAACCCTTAGACTTAACCTTATAACTTAACCCTAAGACATAACATTAAGAGGTAACCATAAGACTTAACTGTAAGACTTAACCTGACACTTAACATTAAGACTTAACCCTAAGAAACAATCCTAAAACTTAACCCTAAGGATTAACATAATGACTTCACCTTAAGACTTGATCCTAAGACTTCACCTTAAGACTTATCCCTAAGACATAACCCTAAGACTTAAATTTACGACTTAACCATAAGACTTAACCCTAAGACTTATCCCTAAGACATAACCCTAAGACTTAAATTTAGGACTTAACCACAAGACTTAACCCTAAGACTTAATACTAATACTTAACCTAAGACTTAACCCTGAGACTTAACCTTAAGACTTAACCCTAAGATTTAACCTTAAGACTTAACCCTAAGACTTATCCCTGAGACTTAACCCTAAGACTTATCCCCAAACCTTAACCTTAAGACTTATTATTAAGATTTAAATTTAAGACTGAATCTTAAGACATAATACTAAGGCTTAACCTTAAGACTTATCCCTAAGACTTAACCCTGAGAATTTAATATAAGACTGAACCTTAGGATGTAACCCTAAGACTTAACACTATAACTTAACCGAAGACAACACTAAGACTTAAATTTAAGACTAAACTTTTAGACTTAACCCTAAGACGTAAACTTAAGAATTAAACATAAATCTTAACCCTGACACTTAACCCTAAGACGTATCCCAAAGACTTAAATTTAAGACTTAAACCTAAGACTCAAACCCTAGGACTTAAGATTTAACCTTAAGACTTAACACAAAGATTTAACCCTAAGATTTAGATTTATGAGTTAACCTTAAGACTTAATCCTAAGACTTAACACTAAGACTTAACCTTAAGACATCACCATAACACTTAAATCTAAGACTTAACCTTAACACTTAACCGTAAGACATAACCTTAAGATTTAACGCTAAGACTCAAATTTACGTCTTATCCTTAAGGCTTAACCCTAAGACTTAAATTTAGGTCTTAACCTTAACAGTTAACCCTAAGACTTAACCCTGAGACTTAAACCTAAGACTTAACCCTAAGACATAACCCTGAGACTTAACCTTAAGACTTAACCTTAAAACTTAACCCTAGGACTTGAATTTAAGACTTAACCTTAAGACTTATCCCTAAGACTTAACCCTGAGACTTAAACCTAATACTTAATCTTAGAGACTTAACCCTTAGACTTAACCTTAAGACTTAACCCTAACACTTATAATTAAGACTTAACCTTAAGACTTAACCTTGTGACTTAACCTTAAAAACTAAACCTGAGACTTAACCCTAAGACTTAAACTTAAAACTTAACCCTAAGACTTAACCCTATGATTTAAACCTAAGACTTAACTTAAACATAAGACTTAACCCTAAGGCATAACCCTGAGACTTAACCCTACGACTGAACCCTAAGACTAAACCCTAAGACTTAACCTTAAGACTTAACCCTAAGTCTTAACCCTGAGATTAACCGTGAGACTTAACCCAAAGATTTATCCCCAAGACTTAAAATTAAGACTTAAACTTATGACATAACCATAAGAGTTAACCCTGAGATTAAATCTTATGACTTTAACCCTAAGACTTAATATTAATACTTAACCTTAAGACAACACCCTAAGACTTAACCCTAAGACAATAAACCTAAGACGTAACCTTAAATACTTAACTCTAAGTCTTAACCTTAAGACTTAACCCTAAGACATAACTCTAAGACTGAATCTTAAGTCTTAACCTTAAGACCTAACCCTAAGATTTAACCTTAAGACGTGATCTTTAGGACATAACCCTAAGAATTAACCCTAAGACTTAAATTTAATACTTAACCCTAAGACTTAATCCTAAGACATAACCCTGAGACTGAAACCTAAGACTTAACCTTAATGCTTAACCCTAAGTCATAACCCTGAGACTTAACATTGAAACTTAGCCTTGAAACTTAACCCTGAGACTTAACCCTAAGCCATATCCCCAAGACTTAACTCTAAGACGTAAACCTAAGACTCAATCCATAAGACTTAACCTTAAGACTTAACCCTAAGTCTCAGCCTTAAGACAGAACCTTACGACTTAACCCTGGGACTTAACCTTGAGACCTTACCTTGAGCCTTAACCCTGAGACTTATCCCTAAGACTTAACCATGAGACTTAACCTTCAGATTTACCGTTAAGTCTTAACTACAAGACTAAACCTTAAAACATAACCTTAAGACTTAACCGTAAGACATAAACCTGAGACTTAACCCTAAGACTTAACTGGAAGACTTAACCCTAAAACTTAACCTTAAGACTTAACCATAAAAATTAAGCCTAAGACTTAACCCTAAAACTTAACCTTAAGGCTCAACCTTAAGACTTGACGTTAAGACTTAAGTTTAAGACTTAACCTTAATACTTTACCCTAAGACGTAAGCCAAAAACTTAACCCTAAGACTTAACCCTAAAGACTTAACTATAAGACTTAACCCTAAGTCTTAACCTTAAGACCTAACTTTAATATTCAAACTTAACACTTAACCTTAGGAGTTAACCCTTAGACTTAACCTTATAACTTAACCCTAAGACATAACATTAAGAGGTAACCATAAGACTTAACTGTAAGACTTAACCTGACACTTAACATTAAGACTTAACCCTAAGAAACAATCCTAAAACTTAACCCTAAGGATTAACATAATGACTTCACCTTAAGACTTGATCCTAAGACTTCACCTTAAGACTTATCCCTAAGACATAACCCTAAGACTTAAATTTACGACTTAACCATAAGACTTAACCCTAAGACTTATCCCTAAGACATAACCCTAAGACTTAAATTTAGGACTTAACCACAAGACTTAACCCTAAGACTTAATACTAATACTTAACCTAAGACTTAACCCTGAGACTTAACCTTAAGACTTAACCCTAAGATTTAACCTTAAGACTTAACCCTAAGACTTATCCCTGAGACTTAACCCTAAGACTTATCCCCAAACCTTAACCTTAAGACTTATTATTAAGATTTAAATTTAAGACTGAATCTTAAGACATAATACTAAGGCTTAACCTTAAGACTTATCCCTAAGACTTAACCCTGAGAATTTAATATAAGACTGAACCTTAGGATGTAACCCTAAGACTTAACACTATAACTTAACCGAAGACAACACTAAGACTTAAATTTAAGACTAAACTTTTAGACTTAACCCTAAGACGTAAACTTAAGAATTAAACATAAATCTTAACCCTGACACTTAACCCTAAGACGTATCCCAAAGACTTAAATTTAAGACTTAAACCTAAGACTCAAACCCTAGGACTTAAGATTTAACCTTAAGACTTAACACAAAGATTTAACCCTAAGATTTAGATTTATGAGTTAACCTTAAGACTTAATCCTAAGACTTAACACTAAGACTTAACCTTAAGACATAACCATAACACTTAAATCTAAGACTTAACCTTAACACTTAACCGTAAGACATAACCTTAAGATTTAATGCTAAGACTCAAATTTACGTCTTATCCTTAAGGCTTAACCCTAAGACTTAAATTTAGGTCTTAACCTTAACAGTTAACCCTAAGACTTAACCCTGAGACTTAAACCTAAGACATAACCCTGAGACTTAACCTTAAGACTTAACCTTAAAACTTAACCCTAGGACTTGAATTTAAGACTTAACCTTAAGACTTATCCCTAAGACTTAACCCTGAGACTTAAACCTAATACTTAATCTTAGAGACTTAACCCTTAGACTTAACCTTAAGACTTAACCCTAACACTTATAATTAAGACTTAACCTTAAGACTTAACCTTGTGACTTAACCTTAAAAACTAAACCTGAGACTTAACCCTAAGACTTAAACTTAAAACTTAACCCTAAGACTTAACCCTATGATTTAAACCTAAGACTTAACTTAAACATAAGACTTAACCCTAAGGCATAACCCTGAGACTTAACCCTACGACTGAACCCTAAGACTAAACCCTAAGACTTAACCTTAAGACTTAACCCTAAGTCTTAACCCTGAGATTAACCGTGAGACTTAACCCAAAGATTTATCCCCAAGACTTAAAATTAAGACTTAAACTTATGACATAGCCATAAGAGTTAACCCTGAGATTAAATCTTATGACTTTAACCCTAAGACTTAATATTAATACTTAACCTTAAGACAACACCCTAAGACTTAACCCTAAGACAATAAACCTAAGACGTAACCTTAAATACTTAACTCTAAGTCTTAACCTTAAGACTTAACCCTAAGACATAACTCTAAGACTTAATCTTAAGTCTTAACCTTAAGACCTAACCCTAAGATTTAACCTTAAGACGTGATCTTTAGGACATAACCCTAAGAATTAACCCTAAGACTTAAATTTAATACTTAACCCTAAGACTTAACCCTAAGACTTAATCCTAAGACATAACCCTGAGACTGAAACCTAAGACTTAACCTTAATGCTTAACCCTAAGTCATAACCCTGAGACTTAACATTGAAACTTAGCCTTGAAACTTAACCCTGAGACTTAACCCTAAGCCATATCCCCAAGACTTAACTCTAAGACGTAAACCTAAGACTCAATCCATAAGACTTAACCTTAAGACTTAACCCTAAGTCTCAGCCTTAAGACAGAACCTTACGACTTAACCTGGGACTTAACCTTGAGACCTTACCTTGAGCCTTAACCCTGAGACTTATCCCTAAGACTTAACCATGAGACTTAACCTTCAGATTTACCGTTAAGTCTTAACTACAAGACTAAACCTTAAAACATAACCTTAAGACTTAACCGTAAGACATAAACCTGAGACTTAACCCTAAGACTTAACTAGAAGACTTAACCCTAAAACTTAACCTTAAGACTTAACCATAAAAATTAAGCCTAAGACTTAACCCTAAAACTTAACCTTAAGGCTCAACCTTAAGACTTGACGTTAAGACTTAAGTTTAAGACTTAACCTTAATACTTTACCCTAAGACGTAAGCCAAAAACTTAACCCTAAGACTTAACCCTAAAGACTTAACTATAAGACTTAACCCTAAGTCTTAACCTTAAGACCTAACTTTAATATTCAAACTTAACACTTAACCTTAGGAGTTAACCCTTAGACTTAACCTTATAACTTAACCCTAAGACATAACATTAAGAGGTAACCATAAGACTTAACTGTAAGACTTAACCTGACACTTAACATTAAGACTTAACCCTAAGAAACAATCCTAAAACTTAACCCTAAGGATTAACATAATGACTTCACCTTAAGACTTGATCCTAAGACTTCACCTTAAGACTTATCCCTAAGACATAACCCTAAGACTTAAATTTACGACTTAACCATAAGACTTAACCCTAAGACTTATCCCTAAGACATAACCCTAAGACTTAAATTTAGGACTTAACCACAAGACTTAACCCTAAGACTTAATACTAATACTTAACCTAAGACTTAACCCTGAGACTTAACCTTAAGACTTAACCCTAAGATTTAACCTTAAGACTTAACCCTAAGACTTATCCCTGAGACTTAACCCTAAGACTTATCCCCAAACCTTAACCTTAAGACTTATTATTAAGATTTAAATTTAAGACTGAATCTTAAGACATAATACTAAGGCTTAACCTTAAGACTTATCCCTAAGACTTAACCCTGAGAATTTAATATAAGACTGAACCTTAGGATGTAACCCTAAGACTTAACACTATAACTTAACCGAAGACAACACTAAGACTTAAATTTAAGACTAAACTTTTAGACTTAACCCTAAGACGTAAACTTAAGAATTAAACATAAATCTTAACCCTGACACTTAACCCTAAGACGTATCCCAAAGACTTAAATTTAAGACTTAAACCTAAGACTCAAACCCTAGGACTTAAGATTTAACCTTAAGACTTAACACAAAGATTTAACCCTAAGATTTAGATTTATGAGTTAACCTTAAGACTTAATCCTAAGACTTAACACTAAGACTTAACCTTAAGACATAACCATAACACTTAAATCTAAGACTTAACCTTAACACTTAACCGTAAGACATAACCTTAAGATTTAATGCTAAGACTCAAATTTACGTCTTATCCTTAAGGCTTAACCCTAGGACTTAAATTTAGGTCTTAACCTTAACAGTTAACCCTAAGACTTAACCCTGAGACTTAACCCTAAGACATAACCCTGAGACTTAACCTTAAGACTTAACCTTAAAACTTAACCCTAGGACTTGAATTTAAGACTTAACCTTAAGACTTATCCCTAAGACTTAACCCTTGAGACTTAAACCTAATACTTAATCTTAGAGACTTAACCCTTAGACTTAACCTTAAGACTTAACCCTAACACTTATAATTAAGACTTAACCTTGTGACTTAACCTTGTGACTTAACCTTAAAAACTAAACCTGAGACTTAACCCTAAGACTTAAACTTAAAACTTAACCCTAAGACTTAACCCTATGATTTAAACCTAAGACTTAACTTAAACATAAGACTTAACCCTAAGGCATAACCCTGAGACTTAACCCTACGACTGAACCCTAAGACTAAACCCTAAGACTTAACCTTAAGACTTAACCCTAAGTCTTAACCCTGAGATTAACCGTGAGACTTAACCCAAAGATTTATCCCCAAGACTTAAAATTAAGACTTAAACTTATGACATAACCATAAGAGTTAACCCTGAGATTAAATCTTATGGCTTTAACCCTAAGACTTAATATTAATACTTAACCTTAAGACAACACCCTAAGACTTAACCCTAAGACAATAAACCTAAGACGTAACCTTAAATACTTAACTCTAAGTCTTAACCTTAAGACTTAACCCTAAGACATAACTCTAAGACTTAATCTTAAGTCTTAACCTTAAGACCTAACCCTAAGATTTAACCTTAAGACGTGATCTTTAGGACATAACCCTAAGAATTAACCCTAAGACTTAAATTTAATACTTAACCCTAAGACTTAACCCTAAGACTTAATCCTAAGACATAACCCTGAGACTGAAACCTAAGACTTAACCTTAATGCTTAACCCTAAGTCATAACCCTGAGACTTAACATTGAAACTTAGCCTTGAAACTTAACCCTGAGACTTAACCCTAAGCCATATCCCCAAGACTTAACTGTAAGACGTAAACCTAAGACTCAATCCATAAGACTTAACCTTAAGACTTAACCCTAAGTCTCAGCCTTAAGACAGAACCTTACGACTTAACCCTGGGACTTAACCTTGAGACCTTACCTTGAGCCTTAACCCTGAGACTTATCCCTAAGACTTAACCATGAGACTTAACCTTCAGATTTACCGTTAAGTCTTAACTACAAGACTAAACCTTAAAACATAACCTTAAGACTTAACCGTAAGACATAAACCTGAGACTTAACCCTAAGACTTAACTAGAAGACTTAACCCTAAAACTTAACCTTAAGACTTAACCATAAAAATTAAGCCTAAGACTTAACCCTAAAAACTTAACCTTAAGGCTCAACCTTAAGACTTGACGTTAAGACTTAAGTTTAAGACTTAACCTTAATACTTTACCCTAAGACGTAAGCCAAAAACTTAACCCTAAGACTTAACCCTAAAGACTTAACTATAAGACTTAACCCTAAGTCTTAACCTTAAGACCTAACTTTAATATTCAAAC